>NW_027518795.1:1312500-1320000 GCF_043159265.1 Tasmannia lanceolata | reverse complement strand
ATGCCTAGCGTGCAAGGCCTGCGTGCAAGGCTAGTGTGCAAGGCTCGTGGGCAAGGCTAGTGCGCAAGGCTAGTGCCCAAGGTCTGTGTGCAAGGCTAGTGCCCAAGGCTAGTGAGCATGGCCTGTGTGCAAGGCTAGTGTGCAAGGCTTGTATGCAAGGCTAGTGTGCAAGGCTGGTGTGCAAGGCTTGTGGGCAAGGCTGGTGCGCAAGGCTAGTTCCCAAGGGTTGTGTGCAAGGCTAGTGCCCAAGGCAAGTGCGCAAGGCTCGTGCCCAAAGCTAGTGCGCAAGGCTTGTGTGCAAGGCTACTGCGATGGGCCAGTGCCCAAGGCTTGTGAGCAAGGCTTGTATGCATGGCTTGTGTGCAAGGCTAGCGTCCAAGGCTTGTGCGCATGGCTTGTGCGCAAGGCTTGTGTCCAAGGCTTTTGTGCAAGGCTCGTGCGCAAGGCTAGTGTGCAAGGCTTGTGCGCATTGGCAGGTAGCCCACCAGCATGCACGATCCAAATGCCACTCACGCGACAACACGGTGCCAAGCCGGGCATGGTGTGCACTCAAAACCAATCAACGGACAGAGGTCATGCGTCATGGGGGGGATCTAGCAAGGCCATGGGGAAGGTCATGGAGGACCTTGGAAGCAAGCGCAAGACGAGAGCGAATCGAACAAGGGGCCAGGACGGGGCCTTGTGCCCATGGTCTTCGCAAGACAGCGTCCAAGGCACCCGAAAGCCCAAGGGAACCCAAACCCGGCCGACACTTGCAATCGCACATGCTCTCTGCAACACACCATCAATGCCGCCCAACGGGGCCAGCACGAGCAGTCCTCCGCGGTCCCCTGGCCCTGCGCACGTTTGTCTTCGAAACCGAGCATCAATGCCACAGAAAGTGCCGGGGCGCCAGCTGGAGCCATCATCCGCGTTGCCATGGCTCGCTTGGCCTTGGCTTGCCAGGCCCCGACACGAGCAATCGCGCATTTTCTTTGCAACCGACCATCAATGCCGCCCAACGGGGCCAGCACGAGCAGTCATCCGCGGTCCCCTGGCCCTGCGCACGTTTGTCTTTGAAACCGAGCATCAATGCCACAGAAAGTGCCGGGGCGCCAGCTGGAGCCATCATCCGACGTGCCATGGCTCTGGTCCCATGGTCTTCGCAACCGAGCATTCGTGACACCCGCGGGGCCAGGACACCAACCCTTCCGACACGAGCATTCGCGCATGTTCTTTGGCCACACAACGGCGCCAGCACGAGCAAAATCATCCGCGGTGCGGTGGCCTTGCACGGCCTTTTGTCTTTGGAACCAACCATCAGTGCCACGGGAAGTGCCGGAGTCCCGGCATCCGCGGTGCCAAGTCATTGCGCCCTTGGTCTCTGCAGCGGGGCATGCCGGGCACTCCCAACCATTGCAAGCAAGCAAGCAAGCAAGAAAGAAAGTAAGTAAGTAAGTAAGTATTACATATAGGGGCGGGACATGCGGGGAGATCTGCGAAACGTGCATTACGGGGCACACGCGTACCTACCGGGGCATACCGACCCCTATTGGGGCACACGTGTGCATATCGGGGCATACCGGGCCTATCGGGGCACACGCGTACATACCGGGGCATACCGAGCCCTACTGGGGCACACGTGCGCATATCGGGGCGTACCAAGCCTATCGGGGCATACGCATGTATCCCAAGGCATACCGAGTCTATCCGGGCATACGCGTTCATACCGGGGCGTAACGGGCCTATCGGGGCATACTTGGGCATATCCGGGCAAAAAATGCCCAAAACTTGCGCAACCTTGGCAACCGTGGTCCATTCCTCTCTATATGCCTAGCCTTGCCAACCGTGGTCCATTCCTCACTATATGCCATGGCCTTGTGCCCATGGTCTTCCCAAGACAGCGTCCAAGGCCCCCGGAAGGCCAAGGGAGCCCAACCCAGCAATGCCCTGCTATGGCAAGCCAAGGCCAAGCATTCCGGTGCCTATCCGGGCAAAAATGCGATTCCTCTCTATATGCCTAGCCTTGGCAACCGTGGTCCATTCCCCACCATATGCCATGGCCTTGTGCCCATGGTCTTCCCAAGACAGTGTCCAAGGCGCCCGGAAGGCCAAGGGAGCCCAACCCAGCAATGCCCTGCTTTGGCAAGCCAAGGCCAAGCATTCCGGTGCCTAACCTTGGCAACCGTGGTCCTTTCCTCACCATATGCCATGGCCTTGTGCCCATGGTCTTCGCAAGACATCGTCCAAGGCGCCCAAAAGGCCAAGGGAGCCCAACCCAGCAATGCCTTGCTAGGACAAGCCAAGGCCAAGCATTCCGGTGCCTATCCGGGCAAAAACGCCCAAAGCATGCCCATTCCTTAGCCTATCCAGGCAAAAACGCCCAAAATCTGCACATTCTAGTGCCTATCCGGGCAAAAACGCCCACCAGCATGCCACCCTCCTATAGGGTTTGCGCAACCAACCAGCCTAACCACCAGTGGCAACCAAAGGTGCTGTTAGCGACGACTTCTGAAGACGCAACGAGACGCGACGTGTTTGCGCCCAGACGCGACGAGACGATGCGGGATCTGCGCCCAAGAATGCCTAGACCCGTCGACTTGATGCGGGATCAGCTCGCCCAAGCATGCCTAGTGTGCAAGGCCTGTGTGCAAGGCTAGTGTCCAAGGCTAGTGTGCAAGGCTCATGTGGAACGCTAGTGCGCAAGGCTAGTGCCCAAGGCTTGTGTGCCAGGCCCGTGTGCAAGGCTAGTGTCCAGGGCTTGTGTGCATTGCTTGAGTGCAAGGCTTGTGTGCATTGCTCGAGTGCATGGCTTGTGTGCAAGGGTTGTGCGCAAGGCTAGTGTGCGGGGCTTGTGCGCATGGCTAATGTGCACGGCTTGTGTGCATGGCTACCGTGCAAGGCTAGTTTGCATGGCTAGGGTGCAAGGCTCGCATGCGAGGCTAGTGTGCAAGGCTGCGTGCAAGGGAAGCGTGCAGGGCGAGTGTGCGAGGCCACTGTGCACGGCGCCAGCACTAGCGAGCCATCATCCGCGTTGCCATGGCTCGCTTGGCCTTGGCTTGCCAGGCCCCGACACGAGCAATCGCGCATTTTCTTTGCAACCGACCATCAATGCCGCCCAACGGGGCCAGCACGAGCAGTCATTCGCGGTCCCCTGGCCCTGCGCACGTTTGTCTTTGAAACCGAGCATCAATGCCACAGAAAGTGCCGGGGCGCCAGCTGGAGCCATCATCCGACGTGCCATGGCTCGCTTGGCCTTGGCTTGCCGGGCCCCGACACGAGCAATCGCGCATTTTCTTTGCAACCGACCATCAATGCCGCCCAACGGGGCCAGCACGAGCAGTCATCCGCGGTCCCCTGGCACTGCGCACGTTTGTCTTTGAAACCGAGCATCAATGCCACAGAAAGTGCCGGGGCGCCAGCTGGAGCCATCATCCGACGTGCCATGGCTCTGGTCCCATGGTCTTCGCAACCGAGCATTCGTGACACCCGCGGGGCCAGGACACCAACCCTTCCGACACGAGCATTCGCGCATGTTCTTTGGCCACACAACGGCGCCAGCACGAGCAAAATCATCCGCGGTGCGGTGGCCTTGCACGGCCTTTTGTCTTTGGAACCAACCATCAGTGCCACGGGAAGTGCCGGAGTCCCGGCATCCGCGGTGCCAAGTCATTGCGCCCTTGGTCTCTGCAGCGGGGCATGCCGGGCACTCCCAACCATTGCAAGCAAGCAAGCAAGCAAGAAAGAAAGTAAGTAAGTAAGTAAGTATTACATATAGGGGCGGGACATGCGGGGAGATCTGCGAAACGTGCATTACGGGGCACACGCGTACCTACCGGGGCATACCGACCCCTATTGGGGCACACGTGTGCATATCGGGGCATACCGGGCCTATCGGGGCACACGCGTACATACCGGGGCATACCGAGCCCTACTGGGGCACACGTGCGCATATCGGGGCGTACCAAGCCTATCGGGGCATACGCATGTATCCCAAGGCATACCGAGTCTATCCGGGCATACGCGTTCATACCGGGGCGTAACGGGCCTATCGGGGCATACTTGGGCATATCCGGGCAAAAAATGCCCAAAACTTGCGCAACCTTGGCAACCGTGGTCCATTCCTCTCTATATGCCTAGCCTTGCCAACCGTGGTCCATTCCTCACTATATGCCATGGCCTTGTGCCCATGGTCTTCCCAAGACAGCGTCCAAGGCCCCCGGAAGGCCAAGGGAGCCCAACCCAGCAATGCCCTCCTATGGCAAGCCAAGGCCAAGCATTCCGGTGCCTATCCGGGCAAAAATGCAATTCCTCTCTATATGCCTAGCCTTGGCAACCGTGGTCCATTCCCCACCATATGCCATGGCCTTGTGCCCATGGTCTTCCCAAGACAGTGTCCAAGGCGCCCGGAAGGCCAAGGGAGCCCAACCCAGCAATGCCCTGCTTTGGCAAGCCAAGGCCAAGCATTCCGGTGCCTAACCTTGGCAACCGTGGTCCTTTCCTCACCATATGCCATGGCCTTGTGCCCATGGTCTTCGCAAGACATCGTCCAAGGCGCCCAAAAGGCCAAGGGAGCCCAACCCAGCAATGCCTTGCTAGGACAAGCCAAGGCCAAGCATTCCGGTGCCTATCCGGGCAAAAACGCCCAAAGCATGCCCATTCCTTAGCCTATCCAGGCAAAAACGCCCAAAATCTGCACATTCTAGTGCCTATCCGGGCAAAAACGCCCACCAGCATGCCACCCTCCTATAGGGTTTGCGCAACCAACCAGCCTAACCACCAGTGGCAACCAAAGGTGCTGTTAGCGACGACTTCTGAAGACGCAACGAGACGCGACGTGTTTGCGCCCAGACGCGACGAGACGATGCGGGATCTGCGCCCAAGAATGCCTAGACCCGTCGACTTGATGCGGGATCAGCTCGCCCAAGCATGCCTAGTGTGCAAGGCCTGTGTGCAAGGCTAGTGTCCAAGGCTAGTGTGCAAGGCTCATGTGGAACGCTAGTGCGCAAGGCTAGTGCCCAAGGCTTGTGTGCCAGGCCCGTGTGCAAGGCTAGTGTCCAGGGCTTGTGTGCATTGCTTGAGTGCAAGGCTTGTGTGCATTGCTCGAGTGCATGGCTTGTGTGCAAGGGTTGTGCGCAAGGCTAGTGTGCGGGGCTTGTGCGCATGGCTAATGTGCACGGCTTGTGTGCATGGCTACCGTGCAAGGCTAGTTTGCATGGCTAGGGTGCAAGGCTCGCATGCGAGGCTAGTGTGCAAGGCTGCGTGCAAGGGAAGCGTGCAGGGCGAGTGTGCGAGGCCACTGTGCACGGCGCCAGCACTAGCGAGCCATCATCCGCGTTGCCATGGCTCGCTTGGCCTTGGCTTGCCAGGCCCCGACACGAGCAATCGCGCATTTTCTTTGCAACCGACCATCAATGCCGCCCAACGGGGCCAGCACGAGCAGTCATCCGCGGTCCCCTGGCCCTGCGCACGTTTGTCTTTGAAACCGAGCATCAATGCCACAGAAAGTGCCGGGGCGCCAGCTGGAGCCATCATCCGACGTGCCATGGCTCGCTTGGCCTTGGCTTGCCGGGCCCCGACACGAGCAATCGCGCATTTTCTTTGCAACCGACTATCAATGCCGCCCAACGGGGCCAGCACGAGCAGTCATCCGCGGTCCCCTGGCACTGCGCACGTTTGTCTTTGAAACCGAGCATCAATGCCACAGAAAGTGCCGGGGCGCCAGCTGGAGCCATCATCCGACGTGCCATGGCTCTGGTCCCATGGTCTTCGCAACCGAGCATTCGTGACACCCGCGGGGCCAGGACACCAACCCTTCCGACACGAGCATTCGCGCATGTTCTTTGGCCACACAACGGCGCCAGCACGAGCAAAATCATCCGCGGTGCGGTGGCCTTGCACGGCCTTTTGTCTTTGGAACCAACCATCAGTGCCACGGGAAGTGCCGGAGTCCCGGCATCCGCGGTGCCAAGTCATTGCGCCCTTGGTCTCTGCAGCGGAGCATGCCGGGCACTCCCAACCATTGCAAGCAAGCAAGCAAGCAAGAAAGAAAGTAAGTAAGTAAGTAAGTATTACATATAGGGGCGGGACATGCGGGGAGATCTGCGAAACGTGCATTACGGGGCACACGCGTACCTACCGGGGCATACCGACCCCTATTGGGGCACACGTGTGCATATCGGGGCATACCGGGCCTATCGGGGCACACGCGTACATACCGGGGCATACCGAGCCCTACTGGGGCACACGTGCGCATATCGGGGCGTACCAAGCCTATCGGGGCATACGCATGTATCCCAAGGCATACCGAGTCTATCCGGGCATACGCGTTCATACCGGGGCGTAACGGGCCTATCGGGGCATACTTGGGCATATCCGGGCAAAAAATGCCCAAAACTTGCGCAACCTTGGCAACCGTGGTCCATTCCTCTCTATATGCCTAGCCTTGCCAACCGTGGTCCATTCCTCACTATATGCCATGGCCTTGTGCCCATGGTCTTCCCAAGACAGCGTCCAAGGCCCCCGGAAGGCCAAGGGAGCCCAACCCAGCAATGCCCTGCTATGGCAAGCCAAGGCCAAGCATTCCGGTGCCTATCCGGGCAAAAATGCGATTCCTCTCTATATGCCTAGCCTTGGCAACCGTGGTCCATTCCCCACCATATGCCATGGCCTTGTGCCCATGGTCTTCCCAAGACAGTGTCCAAGGCGCCCGGAAGGCCAAGGGAGCCCAACCCAGCAATGCCCTGCTTTGGCAAGCCAAGGCCAAGCATTCCGGTGCCTAACCTTGGCAACCGTGGTCCTTTCCTCACCATATGCCATGGCCTTGTGCCCATGGTCTTCGCAAGACATCGTCCAAGGCGCCCAAAAGGCCAAGGGAGCCCAACCCAGCAATGCCCTGCTAGGGCAAGCCAAGGCCAAGCATTCCGGTGCCTAACCTTGGCAACCGTGGTCCTTTCTTCACCATATGCCATGGCCTTGTGCCCATGGTCTTCGCAAGACATCGTCCAAGGCGCCCAAAAGGCCAAGGGAGCCCAACCCAGCAATGCCTTGCTAGGACAAGCCAAGGCCAAGCATTCCGGTGCCTATCCGGGCAAAAACGCCCAAAGCATGCCCATTCCTTAGCCTATCCAGGCAAAAACGCCCAAAATCTGCACATTCTAGTGCCTATCCGGGCAAAAACGCCCACCAGCATGCCACCCTCCTATAGGGTTTGCGCAACCAACCAGCCTAACCACCAGTGGCAACCAAAGGTGCTGTTAGCGACGACTTCTGAAGACGCAACGAGACGCGACGTGTTTGCGCCCAGACGCGACGAGACGATGCGGGATCTGCGCCCAAGAATGCCTAGACCCGTCGACTTGATGCGGGATCAGCTCGCCCAAGCATGCCTAGTGTGCAAGGACTGTGTGCAAGGCTAGTGTCCAAGGCTAGTGCCCAAGGCTTGTGTGCAGGGCCAGTGCCCAAGGCTTGAACGCATGGCTTGTGTGCAAGGCTAGTGTGCAAGGCTAGTGTGCAAGGCTT
>NW_027518795.1:1292500-1305000 GCF_043159265.1 Tasmannia lanceolata | reverse complement strand
CAACCAAGCCAGCAGCAACCAAGCCATAGGGTTGCAAACAGACGTGCAACCCAGTACCCACAAGGGCAGGGGTAAGCCGCCGAGCCTAGCAAGGTAGGTGTGCTCCCAAAACCAAACAACGCACAAAGGGAGCAAACACAGGCAAACAAGTGACGCCATGGCCTACTCGCCCACCGCCCTCTATATTGCCTAACCTTGGCAACCATGGTCCATTCCCCACTATATGCCATGGCCTTGTGCCCATGGTCTTCACAAGACAGCATCCAAGGCGCCTGAAAGGCCAAGGGAGCCCAACCCAGCAATGCCCAGCCAAGGCCAGGCATTCCAGTGCCTACCCGGGCAAAAACGCCCAAAGCATGCCCCATTCGTTAGCCTATCCAGGCAAAAACGCCCAAAACCAGCCCATTCCAGTGCCTATCCGGGGAAAACGCCCAAAGCATGCCCATTCCTTAGCCTATCCAGGCAAAAACGCCCAAAACCAGCACATTCCAGTGCCTATCCGGGCAAAAACGCCCTAAGCCTGCGCATTCCAGCGCCCCGCAGCATGCCACCCTCCTATAGGGTTTGCGCAACCAACCCGCCTAACCACCAGTGGCAACCAAAGGTGCTGTTAGCGACGACTTCTGAAGACGCAACGAGACGCGACGGGTTTGCGCCCAGACGCGACGAGGCGATGCGGGATCTGCGCCCAACCGTGCCTACACCCGCCGACTTGATGCGGGAGCTGCTGGCCCAAGCATGCCTAGCGTGCAAGGCCTGCGTGCAAGGCTAGTGTGCAAGGCTCGTGGGCAAGGCTAGTGCGCAAGGCTAGTGCCCAAGGTCTGTGTGCAAGGCTAGTGCCCAAGGCTAGTGAGCATGGCCTGTGTGCAAGGCTAGTGTGCAAGGCTTGTATGCAAGGCTAGTGTGCAAGGCTGGTGTGCAAGGCTTGTGGGCAAGGCTGGTGCGCAAGGCTAGTTCCCAAGGGTTGTGTGCAAGGCTAGTGCCCAAGGCAAGTGCGCAAGGCTCGTGCCCAAAGCTAGTGCGCAAGGCTTGTGTGCAAGGCTACTGCGATGGGCCAGTGCCCAAGGCTTGTGAGCAAGGCTTGTATGCATGGCTTGTGTGCAAGGCTAGCGTCCAAGGCTTGTGCGCATGGCTTGTGCGCAAGGCTTGTGTCCAAGGCTTTTGTGCAAGGCTCGTGCGCAAGGCTAGTGTGCAAGGCTTGTGCGCATTGGCAGGTAGCCCACCAGCATGCACGATCCAAATGCCACTCACGCGACAACACGGTGCCAAGCCGGGCATGGTGTGCACTCAAAACCAATCAACGGACAGAGGTCATGCGTCATGGGGGGGATCTAGCAAGGCCATGGGGAAGGTCATGGAGGACCTTGGAAGCAAGCGCAAGACGAGAGCGAATCGAACAAGGGGCCAGGACGGGGCCTTGTGCCCATGGTCTTCGCAAGACAGCGTCCAAGGCACCCGAAAGCCCAAGGGAACCCAAACCCGGCCGACACTTGCAATCGCACATGCTCTCTGCAACACACCATCAATGCCGCCCAACGGGGCCAGCACGAGCAGTCCTCCGCGGTCCCCTGGCCCTGCGCACGTTTGTCTTCGAAACCGAGCATCAATGCCACAGAAAGTGCCGGGGCGCCAGCTGGAGCCATCATCCGCGTTGCCATGGCTCGCTTGGCCTTGGCTTGCCAGGCCCCGACACGAGCAATCGCGCATTTTCTTTGCAACCGACCATCAATGCCGCCCAACGGGGCCAGCACGAGCAGTCATCCGCGGTCCCCTGGCCCTGCGCACGTTTGTCTTTGAAACCGAGCATCAATGCCACAGAAAGTGCCGGGGCGCCAGCTGGAGCCATCATCCGACGTGCCATGGCTCTGGTCCCATGGTCTTCGCAACCGAGCATTCGTGACACCCGCGGGGCCAGGACACCAACCCTTCCGACACGAGCATTCGCGCATGTTCTTTGGCCACACAACGGCGCCAGCACGAGCAAAATCATCCGCGGTGCGGTGGCCTTGCACGGCCTTTTGTCTTTGGAACCAACCATCAGTGCCACGGGAAGTGCCGGAGTCCCGGCATCCGCGGTGCCAAGTCATTGCGCCCTTGGTCTCTGCAGCGGGGCATGCCGGGCACTCCCAACCATTGCAAGCAAGCAAGCAAGCAAGAAAGAAAGTAAGTAAGTAAGTAAGTATTACATATAGGGGCGGGACATGCGGGGAGATCTGCGAAACGTGCATTACGGGGCACACGCGTACCTACCGGGGCATACCGACCCCTATTGGGGCACACGTGTGCATATCGGGGCATACCGGGCCTATCGGGGCACACGCGTACATACCGGGGCATACCGAGCCCTACTGGGGCACACGTGCGCATATCGGGGCGTACCAAGCCTATCGGGGCATACGCATGTATCCCAAGGCATACCGAGTCTATCCGGGCATACGCGTTCATACCGGGGCGTAACGGGCCTATCGGGGCATACTTGGGCATATCCGGGCAAAAAATGCCCAAAACTTGCGCAACCTTGGCAACCGTGGTCCATTCCTCTCTATATGCCTAGCCTTGCCAACCGTGGTCCATTCCTCACTATATGCCATGGCCTTGTGCCCATGGTCTTCCCAAGACAGCGTCCAAGGCCCCCGGAAGGCCAAGGGAGCCCAACCCAGCAATGCCCTGCTATGGCAAGCCAAGGCCAAGCATTCCGGTGCCTATCCGGGCAAAAATGCGATTCCTCTCTATATGCCTAGCCTTGGCAACCGTGGTCCATTCCCCACCATATGCCATGGCCTTGTGCCCATGGTCTTCCCAAGACAGTGTCCAAGGCGCCCGGAAGGCCAAGGGAGCCCAACCCAGCAATGCCCTGCTTTGGCAAGCCAAGGCCAAGCATTCCGGTGCCTAACCTTGGCAACCGTGGTCCTTTCCTCACCATATGCCATGGCCTTGTGCCCATGGTCTTCGCAAGACATCGTCCAAGGCGCCCAAAAGGCCAAGGGAGCCCAACCCAGCAATGCCTTGCTAGGACAAGCCAAGGCCAAGCATTCCGGTGCCTATCCGGGCAAAAACGCCCAAAGCATGCCCATTCCTTAGCCTATCCAGGCAAAAACGCCCAAAATCTGCACATTCTAGTGCCTATCCGGGCAAAAACGCCCACCAGCATGCCACCCTCCTATAGGGTTTGCGCAACCAACCAGCCTAACCACCAGTGGCAACCAAAGGTGCTGTTAGCGACGACTTCTGAAGACGCAACGAGACGCGACGTGTTTGCGCCCAGACGCGACGAGACGATGCGGGATCTGCGCCCAAGAATGCCTAGACCCGTCGACTTGATGCGGGATCAGCTCGCCCAAGCATGCCTAGTGTGCAAGGCCTGTGTGCAAGGCTAGTGTCCAAGGCTAGTGTGCAAGGCTCATGTGGAACGCTAGTGCGCAAGGCTAGTGCCCAAGGCTTGTGTGCCAGGCCCGTGTGCAAGGCTAGTGTCCAGGGCTTGTGTGCATTGCTTGAGTGCAAGGCTTGTGTGCATTGCTCGAGTGCATGGCTTGTGTGCAAGGGTTGTGCGCAAGGCTAGTGTGCGGGGCTTGTGCGCATGGCTAATGTGCACGGCTTGTGTGCATGGCTACCGTGCAAGGCTAGTTTGCATGGCTAGGGTGCAAGGCTCGCATGCGAGGCTAGTGTGCAAGGCTGCGTGCAAGGGAAGCGTGCAGGGCGAGTGTGCGAGGCCACTGTGCACGGCGCCAGCACTAGCGAGCCATCATCCGCGTTGCCATGGCTCGCTTGGCCTTGGCTTGCCAGGCCCCGACACGAGCAATCGCGCATTTTCTTTGCAACCGACCATCAATGCCGCCCAACGGGGCCAGCACGAGCAGTCATTCGCGGTCCCCTGGCCCTGCGCACGTTTGTCTTTGAAACCGAGCATCAATGCCACAGAAAGTGCCGGGGCGCCAGCTGGAGCCATCATCCGACGTGCCATGGCTCGCTTGGCCTTGGCTTGCCGGGCCCCGACACGAGCAATCGCGCATTTTCTTTGCAACCGACCATCAATGCCGCCCAACGGGGCCAGCACGAGCAGTCATCCGCGGTCCCCTGGCACTGCGCACGTTTGTCTTTGAAACCGAGCATCAATGCCACAGAAAGTGCCGGGGCGCCAGCTGGAGCCATCATCCGACGTGCCATGGCTCTGGTCCCATGGTCTTCGCAACCGAGCATTCGTGACACCCGCGGGGCCAGGACACCAACCCTTCCGACACGAGCATTCGCGCATGTTCTTTGGCCACACAACGGCGCCAGCACGAGCAAAATCATCCGCGGTGCGGTGGCCTTGCACGGCCTTTTGTCTTTGGAACCAACCATCAGTGCCACGGGAAGTGCCGGAGTCCCGGCATCCGCGGTGCCAAGTCATTGCGCCCTTGGTCTCTGCAGCGGGGCATGCCGGGCACTCCCAACCATTGCAAGCAAGCAAGCAAGCAAGAAAGAAAGTAAGTAAGTAAGTAAGTATTACATATAGGGGCGGGACATGCGGGGAGATCTGCGAAACGTGCATTACGGGGCACACGCGTACCTACCGGGGCATACCGACCCCTATTGGGGCACACGTGTGCATATCGGGGCATACCGGGCCTATCGGGGCACACGCGTACATACCGGGGCATACCGAGCCCTACTGGGGCACACGTGCGCATATCGGGGCGTACCAAGCCTATCGGGGCATACGCATGTATCCCAAGGCATACCGAGTCTATCCGGGCATACGCGTTCATACCGGGGCGTAACGGGCCTATCGGGGCATACTTGGGCATATCCGGGCAAAAAATGCCCAAAACTTGCGCAACCTTGGCAACCGTGGTCCATTCCTCTCTATATGCCTAGCCTTGCCAACCGTGGTCCATTCCTCACTATATGCCATGGCCTTGTGCCCATGGTCTTCCCAAGACAGCGTCCAAGGCCCCCGGAAGGCCAAGGGAGCCCAACCCAGCAATGCCCTCCTATGGCAAGCCAAGGCCAAGCATTCCGGTGCCTATCCGGGCAAAAATGCAATTCCTCTCTATATGCCTAGCCTTGGCAACCGTGGTCCATTCCCCACCATATGCCATGGCCTTGTGCCCATGGTCTTCCCAAGACAGTGTCCAAGGCGCCCGGAAGGCCAAGGGAGCCCAACCCAGCAATGCCCTGCTTTGGCAAGCCAAGGCCAAGCATTCCGGTGCCTAACCTTGGCAACCGTGGTCCTTTCCTCACCATATGCCATGGCCTTGTGCCCATGGTCTTCGCAAGACATCGTCCAAGGCGCCCAAAAGGCCAAGGGAGCCCAACCCAGCAATGCCTTGCTAGGACAAGCCAAGGCCAAGCATTCCGGTGCCTATCCGGGCAAAAACGCCCAAAGCATGCCCATTCCTTAGCCTATCCAGGCAAAAACGCCCAAAATCTGCACATTCTAGTGCCTATCCGGGCAAAAACGCCCACCAGCATGCCACCCTCCTATAGGGTTTGCGCAACCAACCAGCCTAACCACCAGTGGCAACCAAAGGTGCTGTTAGCGACGACTTCTGAAGACGCAACGAGACGCGACGTGTTTGCGCCCAGACGCGACGAGACGATGCGGGATCTGCGCCCAAGAATGCCTAGACCCGTCGACTTGATGCGGGATCAGCTCGCCCAAGCATGCCTAGTGTGCAAGGCCTGTGTGCAAGGCTAGTGTCCAAGGCTAGTGTGCAAGGCTCATGTGGAACGCTAGTGCGCAAGGCTAGTGCCCAAGGCTTGTGTGCCAGGCCCGTGTGCAAGGCTAGTGTCCAGGGCTTGTGTGCATTGCTTGAGTGCAAGGCTTGTGTGCATTGCTCGAGTGCATGGCTTGTGTGCAAGGGTTGTGCGCAAGGCTAGTGTGCGGGGCTTGTGCGCATGGCTAATGTGCACGGCTTGTGTGCATGGCTACCGTGCAAGGCTAGTTTGCATGGCTAGGGTGCAAGGCTCGCATGCGAGGCTAGTGTGCAAGGCTGCGTGCAAGGGAAGCGTGCAGGGCGAGTGTGCGAGGCCACTGTGCACGGCGCCAGCACTAGCGAGCCATCATCCGCGTTGCCATGGCTCGCTTGGCCTTGGCTTGCCAGGCCCCGACACGAGCAATCGCGCATTTTCTTTGCAACCGACCATCAATGCCGCCCAACGGGGCCAGCACGAGCAGTCATCCGCGGTCCCCTGGCCCTGCGCACGTTTGTCTTTGAAACCGAGCATCAATGCCACAGAAAGTGCCGGGGCGCCAGCTGGAGCCATCATCCGACGTGCCATGGCTCGCTTGGCCTTGGCTTGCCGGGCCCCGACACGAGCAATCGCGCATTTTCTTTGCAACCGACCATCAATGCCGCCCAACGGGGCCAGCACGAGCAGTCATCCGCGGTCCCCTGGCACTGCGCACGTTTGTCTTTGAAACCGAGCATCAATGCCACAGAAAGTGCCGGGGCGCCAGCTGGAGCCATCATCCGACGTGCCATGGCTCTGGTCCCATGGTCTTCGCAACCGAGCATTCGTGACACCCGCGGGGCCAGGACACCAACCCTTCCGACACGAGCATTCGCGCATGTTCTTTGGCCACACAACGGCGCCAGCACGAGCAAAATCATCCGCGGTGCGGTGGCCTTGCACGGCCTTTTGTCTTTGGAACCAACCATCAGTGCCACGGGAAGTGCCGGAGTCCCGGCATCCGCGGTGCCAAGTCATTGCGCCCTTGGTCTCTGCAGCGGGGCATGCCGGGCACTCCCAACCATTGCAAGCAAGCAAGCAAGCAAGAAAGAAAGTAAGTAAGTAAGTAAGTATTACATATAGGGGCGGGACATGCGGGGAGATCTGCGAAACGTGCATTACGGGGCACACGCGTACCTACCGGGGCATACCGACCCCTATTGGGGCACACGTGTGCATATCGGGGCATACCGGGCCTATCGGGGCACACGCGTACATACCGGGGCATACCGAGCCCTACTGGGGCACACGTGCGCATATCGGGGCGTACCAAGCCTATCGGGGCATACGCATGTATCCCAAGGCATACCGAGTCTATCCGGGCATACGCGTTCATACCGGGGCGTAACGGGCCTATCGGGGCATACTTGGGCATATCCGGGCAAAAAATGCCCAAAACTTGCGCAACCTTGGCAACCGTGGTCCATTCCTCTCTATATGCCTAGCCTTGCCAACCGTGGTCCATTCCTCACTATATGCCATGGCCTTGTGCCCATGGTCTTCCCAAGACAGCGTCCAAGGCCCCCGGAAGGCCAAGGGAGCCCAACCCAGCAATGCCCTGCTATGGCAAGCCAAGGCCAAGCATTCCGGTGCCTATCCGGGCAAAAATGCAATTCCTCTCTATATGCTTAGCCTTGGCAACCGTGGTCCATTCCCCACCATATGCCATGGCCTTGTGCCCATGGTCTTCCCAAGACAGTGTCCAAGGCGCCCGGAAGGCCAAGGGAGCCCAACCCAGCAATGCCCTGCTTTGGCAAGCCAAGGCCAAGCATTCCGGTGCCTAACCTTGGCAACCGTGGTCCTTTCCTCACCATATGCCATGGCCTTGTGCCCATGGTCTTCGCAAGACATCGTCCAAGGCGCCCAAAAGGCCAAGGGAGCCCAACCCAGCAATGCCTTGCTAGGACAAGCCAAGGCCAAGCATTCCGGTGCCTATCCGGGCAAAAACGCCCAAAGCATGCCCATTCCTTAGCCTATCCAGGCAAAAACGCCCAAAATCTGCACATTCTAGTGCCTATCCGGGCAAAAACGCCCACCAGCATGCCACCCTCCTATAGGGTTTGCGCAACCAACCAGCCTAACCACCAGTGGCAACCAAAGGTGCTGTTAGCGACGACTTCTGAAGACGCAACGAGACGCGACGTGTTTGCGCCCAGACGCGACGAGACGATGCGGGATCTGCGCCCAAGAATGCCTAGACCCGTCGACTTGATGCGGGATCAGCTCGCCCAAGCATGCCTAGTGTGCAAGGCCTGTGTGCAAGGCTAGTGTCCAAGGCTAGTGTGCAAGGCTCATGTGGAACGCTAGTGCGCAAGGCTAGTGCCCAAGGCTTGTGTGCCAGGCCCGTGTGCAAGGCTAGTGTCCAGGGCTTGTGTGCATTGCTTGAGTGCAAGGCTTGTGTGCATTGCTCGAGTGCATGGCTTGTGTGCAAGGGTTGTGCGCAAGGCTAGTGTGCGGGGCTTGTGCGCATGGCTAATGTGCACGGCTTGTGTGCATGGCTACCGTGCAAGGCTAGTTTGCATGGCTAGGGTGCAAGGCTCGCATGCGAGGCTAGTGTGCAAGGCTGCGTGCAAGGGAAGCGTGCAGGGCGAGTGTGCGAGGCCACTGTGCACGGCGCCAGCACTAGCGAGCCATCATCCGCGTTGCCATGGCTCGCTTGGCCTTGGCTTGCCAGGCCCCGACACGAGCAATCGCGCATTTTCTTTGCAACCGACCATCAATGCCGCCCAACGGGGCCAGCACGAGCAGTCCTCCGCGGTCCCCTGGCCCTGCGCACGTTTGTCTTTGAAACCGAGCATCAATGCCACAGAAAGTGCCGGGGCGCCAGCTGGAGCCATCATCCGACGTGCCATGGCTCGCTTGGCCTTGGCTTGCCGGGCCCCGACACGAGCAATCGCGCATTTTCTTTGCAACCGACCATCAATGCCGCCCAACGGGGCCAGCACGAGCAGTCATCCGCGGTCCCCTGGCCCTGCGCACGTTTGTCTTTGAAACCGAGCATCAATGCCACAGAAAGTGCCGGGGCGCCAGCTGGAGCCATCATCCGACGTGCCATGGCTCTGGTCCCATGGTCTTCGCAACCGAGCATTCGTGACACCCGCGGGGCCAGGACACCAACCCTTCCGACACGAGCATTCGCGCATGTTCTTTGGCCACACAACGGCGCCAGCACGAGCAAAATCATCCGCGGTGCGGTGGCCTTGCACGGCCTTTTGTCTTTGGAACCAACCATCAGTGCCACGGGAAGTGCCGGAGTCCCGGCATCCGCGGTGCCAAGTCATTGCGCCCTTGGTCTCTGCAGCGGGGCATGCCGGGCACTCCCAACCATTGCAAGCAAGCAAGCAAGCAAGAAAGAAAGTAAGTAAGTAAGTAAGTATTACATATAGGGGCGGGACATGCGGGGAGATCTGCGAAACGTGCATTACGGGGCACACGCGTACCTACCGGGGCATACCGACCCCTATTGGGGCACACGTGTGCATATCGGGGCATACCGGGCCTATCGGGGCATACCGGGCCTATCGGGGCACACGCGTACATACCGGGGCATACCGAGCCCTACTGGGGCACACGTGCGCATATCGGGGCGTACCAAGCCTATCGGGGCATACGCATGTATCCCAAGGCATACCGAGTCTATCCGGGCATACGCGTTCATACCGGGGCGTAACGGGCCTATCGGGGCATACTTGGGCATATCCGGGCAAAAAATGCCCAAAACTTGCGCAACCTTGGCAACCGTGGTCCATTCCTCTCTATATGCCTAGCCTTGCCAACCGTGGTCCATTCCTCACTATATGCCATGGCCTTGTGCCCATGGTCTTCCCAAGACAGCGTCCAAGGCCCCCGGAAGGCCAAGGGAGCCCAACCCAGCAATGCCCTGCTATGGCAAGCCAAGGCCAAGCATTCCGGTGCCTATCCGGGCAAAAATGCGATTCCTCTCTATATGCCTAGCCTTGGCAACCGTGGTCCATTCCCCACCATATGCCATGGCCTTGTGCCCATGGTCTTCCCAAGACAGTGTCCAAGGCGCCCGGAAGGCCAAGGGAGCCCAACCCAGCAATGCCCTGCTTTGGCAAGCCAAGGCCAAGCATTCCGGTGCCTAACCTTGGCAACCGTGGTCCTTTCCTCACCATATGCCATGGCCTTGTGCCCATGGTCTTCGCAAGACATCGTCCAAGGCGCCCAAAAGGCCAAGGGAGCCCAACCCAGCAATGCCTTGCTAGGACAAGCCAAGGCCAAGCATTCCGGTGCCTATCCGGGCAAAAACGCCCAAAGCATGCCCATTCCTTAGCCTATCCAGGCAAAAACGCCCAAAATCTGCACATTCTAGTGCCTATCCGGGCAAAAACGCCCACCAGCATGCCACCCTCCTATAGGGTTTGCGCAACCAACCAGCCTAACCACCAGTGGCAACCAAAGGTGCTGTTAGCGACGACTTCTGAAGACGCAACGAGACGCGACGTGTTTGCGCCCAGACGCGACGAGACGATGCGGGATCTGCGCCCAAGAATGCCTAGACCCGTCGACTTGATGCGGGATCAGCTCGCCCAAGCATGCCTAGTGTGCAAGGCCTGTGTGCAAGGCTAGTGTCCAAGGCTAGTGTGCAAGGCTCATGTGGAACGCTAGTGCGCAAGGCTAGTGCCCAAGGCTTGTGTGCCAGGCCCGTGTGCAAGGCTAGTGTCCAGGGCTTGTGTGCATTGCTTGAGTGCAAGGCTTGTGTGCATTGCTCGAGTGCATGGCTTGTGTGCAAGGGTTGTGCGCAAGGCTAGTGTGCGGGGCTTGTGCGCATGGCTAATGTGCACGGCTTGTGTGCATGGCTACCGTGCAAGGCTAGTTTGCATGGCTAGGGTGCAAGGCTCGCATGCGAGGCTAGTGTGCAAGGCTGCGTGCAAGGGAAGCGTGCAGGGCGAGTGTGCGAGGCCACTGTGCACGGCGCCAGCACTAGCGAGCCATCATCCGCGTTGCCATGGCTCGCTTGGCCTTGGCTTGCCAGGCCCCGACACGAGCAATCGCGCATTTTCTTTGCAACCGACCATCAATGCCGCCCAACGGGGCCAGCACGAGCAGTCCTCCGCGGTCCCCTGGCCCTGCGCACGTTTGTCTTTGAAACCGAGCATCAATGCCACAGAAAGTGCCGGGGCGCCAGCTGGAGCCATCATCCGACGTGCCATGGCTCGCTTGGCCTTGGCTTGCCGGGCCCCGACACGAGCAATCGCGCATTTTCTTTGCAACCGACCATCAATGCCGCCCAACGGGGCCAGCACGAGCAGTCATCCGCGGTCCCCTGGCCCTGCGCACGTTTGTCTTTGAAACCGAGCATCAATGCCACAGAAAGTGCCGGGGCGCCAGCTGGAGCCATCATCCGACGTGCCATGGCTCTGGTCCCATGGTCTTCGCAACCGAGCATTCGTGACACCCGCGGGGCCAGGACACCAACCCTTCCGACACGAGCATTCGCGCATGTTCTTTGGCCACACAACGGCGCCAGCACGAGCAAAATCATCCGCGGTGCGGTGGCCTTGCACGGCCTTTTGTCTTTGGAACGAACCATCAGTGCCACGGGAAGTGCCGGAGTCCCGGCATCCGCGGTGCCAAGTCATTGCGCCCTTGGTCTCTGCAGCGGGGCATGCCGGGCACTCCCAACCATTGCAAGCAAGCAAGCAAGCAAGAAAGAAAGTAAGTAAGTAAGTAAGTATTACATATAGGGGCGGGACATGCGGGGAGATCTGCGAAACGTGCATTACGGGGCACACGCGTACCTACCGGGGCATACCGACCCCTATTGGGGCACACGTGTGCATATCGGGGCATACCGGGCCTATCGGGGCATACCGGGCCTATCGGGGCACACGCGTACATACCGGGGCATACCGAGCCCTACTGGGGCACACGTGCGCATATCGGGGCGTACCAAGCCTATCGGGGCATACGCATGTATCCCAAGGCATACCGAGTCTATCCGGGCATACGCGTTCATACCGGGGCGTAACGGGCCTATCGGGGCATACTTGGGCATATCCGGGCAAAAAATGCCCAAAACTTGCGCAACCTTGGCAACCGTGGTCCATTCCTCTCTATATGCCTAGCCTTGCCAACCGTGGTCCATTCCTCACTATATGCCATGGCCTTGTGCCCATGGTCTTCCCAAGACAGCGTCCAAGGCCCCCGGAAGGCCAAGGGAGCCCAACCCAGCAATGCCCTGCTATGGCAAGCCAAGGCCAAGCATTCCGGTGCCTATCCGGGCAAAAATGCGATTCCTCTCTATATGCCTAGCCTTGGCAACCGTGGTCCATTCCCCACCATATGCCATGGCCTTGTGCCCATGGTCTTCCCAAGACAGTGTCCAAGGCGCCCGGAAGGCCAAGGGAGCCCAACCCAGCAATGCCCTGCTTTGGCAAGCCAAGGCCAAGCATTCCGGTGCCTAACCTTGGCAACCGTGGTCCTTTCCTCACCATATGCCATGGCCTTGTGCCCATGGTCTTCGCAAGACATCGTCCAAGGCGCCCAAAAGGCCAAGGGAGCCCAACCCAGCAATGCCCTGCTAGGGCAAGCCAAGGCCAAGCATTCCGGTGCCTAACCTTGGCAACCGTGGTCCTTTCTTCACCATATGCCATGGCCTTGTGCCCATGGTCTTCGCAAGACATCGTCCAAGGCGCCCAAAAGGCCAAGGGAGCCCAACCCAGCAATGCCTTGCTAGGACAAGCCAAGGCCAAGCATTCCGGTGCCTATCCGGGCAAAAACGCCCAAAGCATGCCCATTCCTTAGCCTATCCAGGCAAAAAC
>NW_027518795.1:1272500-1282500 GCF_043159265.1 Tasmannia lanceolata | reverse complement strand
GGCACTCCCAACCATTGCAAGCAAGCAAGCAAGCAAGAAAGAAAGTAAGTAAGTAAGTAAGTATTACATATAGGGGCGGGACATGCGGGGAGATCTGCGAAACGTGCATTACGGGGCACACGCGTACCTACCGGGGCATACCGACCCCTATTGGGGCACACGTGTGCATATCGGGGCATACCGGGCCTATCGGGGCACACGCGTACATACCGGGGCATACCGAGCCCTACTGGGGCACACGTGCGCATATCGGGGCGTACCAAGCCTATCGGGGCATACGCATGTATCCCAAGGCATACCGAGTCTATCCGGGCATACGCGTTCATACCGGGGCGTAACGGGCCTATCGGGGCATACTTGGGCATATCCGGGCAAAAAATGCCCAAAACTTGCGCAACCTTGGCAACCGTGGTCCATTCCTCTCTATATGCCTAGCCTTGCCAACCGTGGTCCATTCCTCACTATATGCCATGGCCTTGTGCCCATGGTCTTCCCAAGACAGCGTCCAAGGCCCCCGGAAGGCCAAGGGAGCCCAACCCAGCAATGCCCTGCTATGGCAAGCCAAGGCCAAGCATTCCGGTGCCTATCCGGGCAAAAATGCGATTCCTCTCTATATGCCTAGCCTTGGCAACCGTGGTCCATTCCCCACCATATGCCATGGCCTTGTGCCCATGGTCTTCCCAAGACAGTGTCCAAGGCGCCCGGAAGGCCAAGGGAGCCCAACCCAGCAATGCCCTGCTTTGGCAAGCCAAGGCCAAGCATTCCGGTGCCTAACCTTGGCAACCGTGGTCCTTTCCTCACCATATGCCATGGCCTTGTGCCCATGGTCTTCGCAAGACATCGTCCAAGGCGCCCAAAAGGCCAAGGGAGCCCAACCCAGCAATGCCTTGCTAGGACAAGCCAAGGCCAAGCATTCCGGTGCCTATCCGGGCAAAAACGCCCAAAGCATGCCCATTCCTTAGCCTATCCAGGCAAAAACGCCCAAAATCTGCACATTCTAGTGCCTATCCGGGCAAAAACGCCCACCAGCATGCCACCCTCCTATAGGGTTTGCGCAACCAACCAGCCTAACCACCAGTGGCAACCAAAGGTGCTGTTAGCGACGACTTCTGAAGACGCAACGAGACGCGACGTGTTTGCGCCCAGACGCGACGAGACGATGCGGGATCTGCGCCCAAGAATGCCTAGACCCGTCGACTTGATGCGGGATCAGCTCGCCCAAGCATGCCTAGTGTGCAAGGCCTGTGTGCAAGGCTAGTGTCCAAGGCTAGTGTGCAAGGCTCATGTGGAACGCTAGTGCGCAAGGCTAGTGCCCAAGGCTTGTGTGCCAGGCCCGTGTGCAAGGCTAGTGTCCAGGGCTTGTGTGCATTGCTTGAGTGCAAGGCTTGTGTGCATTGCTCGAGTGCATGGCTTGTGTGCAAGGGTTGTGCGCAAGGCTAGTGTGCGGGGCTTGTGCGCATGGCTAATGTGCACGGCTTGTGTGCATGGCTACCGTGCAAGGCTAGTTTGCATGGCTAGGGTGCAAGGCTCGCATGCGAGGCTAGTGTGCAAGGCTGCGTGCAAGGGAAGCGTGCAGGGCGAGTGTGCGAGGCCACTGTGCACGGCGCCAGCACTAGCGAGCCATCATCCGCGTTGCCATGGCTCGCTTGGCCTTGGCTTGCCAGGCCCCGACACGAGCAATCGCGCATTTTCTTTGCAACCGACCATCAATGCCGCCCAACGGGGCCAGCACGAGCAGTCATCCGCGGTCCCCTGGCCCTGCGCACGTTTGTCTTTGAAACCGAGCATCAATGCCACAGAAAGTGCCGGGGCGCCAGCTGGAGCCATCATCCGACGTGCCATGGCTCGCTTGGCCTTGGCTTGCCGGGCCCCGACACGAGCAATCGCGCATTTTCTTTGCAACCGACCATCAATGCCGCCCAACGGGGCCAGCACGAGCAGTCATCCGCGGTCCCCTGGCACTGCGCACGTTTGTCTTTGAAACCGAGCATCAATGCCACAGAAAGTGCCGGGGCGCCAGCTGGAGCCATCATCCGACGTGCCATGGCTCTGGTCCCATGGTCTTCGCAACCGAGCATTCGTGACACCCGCGGGGCCAGGACACCAACCCTTCCGACACGAGCATTCGCGCATGTTCTTTGGCCACACAACGGCGCCAGCACGAGCAAAATCATCCGCGGTGCGGTGGCCTTGCACGGCCTTTTGTCTTTGGAACCAACCATCAGTGCCACGGGAAGTGCCGGAGTCCCGGCATCCGCGGTGCCAAGTCATTGCGCCCTTGGTCTCTGCAGCGGGGCATGCCGGGCACTCCCAACCATTGCAAGCAAGCAAGCAAGCAAGAAAGAAAGTAAGTAAGTAAGTAAGTATTACATATAGGGGCGGGACATGCGGGGAGATCTGCGAAACGTGCATTACGGGGCACACGCGTACCTACCGGGGCATACCGACCCCTATTGGGGCACACGTGTGCATATCGGGGCATACCGGGCCTATCGGGGCACACGCGTACATACCGGGGCATACCGAGCCCTACTGGGGCACACGTGCGCATATCGGGGCGTACCAAGCCTATCGGGGCATACGCATGTATCCCAAGGCATACCGAGTCTATCCGGGCATACGCGTTCATACCGGGGCGTAACGGGCCTATCGGGGCATACTTGGGCATATCCGGGCAAAAAATGCCCAAAACTTGCGCAACCTTGGCAACCGTGGTCCATTCCTCTCTATATGCCTAGCCTTGCCAACCGTGGTCCATTCCTCACTATATGCCATGGCCTTGTGCCCATGGTCTTCCCAAGACAGCGTCCAAGGCCCCCGGAAGGCCAAGGGAGCCCAACCCAGCAATGCCCTCCTATGGCAAGCCAAGGCCAAGCATTCCGGTGCCTATCCGGGCAAAAATGCAATTCCTCTCTATATGCCTAGCCTTGGCAACCGTGGTCCATTCCCCACCATATGCCATGGCCTTGTGCCCATGGTCTTCCCAAGACAGTGTCCAAGGCGCCCGGAAGGCCAAGGGAGCCCAACCCAGCAATGCCCTGCTTTGGCAAGCCAAGGCCAAGCATTCCGGTGCCTAACCTTGGCAACCGTGGTCCTTTCCTCACCATATGCCATGGCCTTGTGCCCATGGTCTTCGCAAGACATCGTCCAAGGCGCCCAAAAGGCCAAGGGAGCCCAACCCAGCAATGCCTTGCTAGGACAAGCCAAGGCCAAGCATTCCGGTGCCTATCCGGGCAAAAACGCCCAAAGCATGCCCATTCCTTAGCCTATCCAGGCAAAAACGCCCAAAATCTGCACATTCTAGTGCCTATCCGGGCAAAAACGCCCACCAGCATGCCACCCTCCTATAGGGTTTGCGCAACCAACCAGCCTAACCACCAGTGGCAACCAAAGGTGCTGTTAGCGACGACTTCTGAAGACGCAACGAGACGCGACGTGTTTGCGCCCAGACGCGACGAGACGATGCGGGATCTGCGCCCAAGAATGCCTAGACCCGTCGACTTGATGCGGGATCAGCTCGCCCAAGCATGCCTAGTGTGCAAGGCCTGTGTGCAAGGCTAGTGTCCAAGGCTAGTGTGCAAGGCTCATGTGGAACGCTAGTGCGCAAGGCTAGTGCCCAAGGCTTGTGTGCCAGGCCCGTGTGCAAGGCTAGTGTCCAGGGCTTGTGTGCATTGCTTGAGTGCAAGGCTTGTGTGCATTGCTCGAGTGCATGGCTTGTGTGCAAGGGTTGTGCGCAAGGCTAGTGTGCGGGGCTTGTGCGCATGGCTAATGTGCACGGCTTGTGTGCATGGCTACCGTGCAAGGCTAGTTTGCATGGCTAGGGTGCAAGGCTCGCATGCGAGGCTAGTGTGCAAGGCTGCGTGCAAGGGAAGCGTGCAGGGCGAGTGTGCGAGGCCACTGTGCACGGCGCCAGCACTAGCGAGCCATCATCCGCGTTGCCATGGCTCGCTTGGCCTTGGCTTGCCAGGCCCCGACACGAGCAATCGCGCATTTTCTTTGCAACCGACCATCAATGCCGCCCAACGGGGCCAGCACGAGCAGTCATCCGCGGTCCCCTGGCCCTGCGCACGTTTGTCTTTGAAACCGAGCATCAATGCCACAGAAAGTGCCGGGGCGCCAGCTGGAGCCATCATCCGACGTGCCATGGCTCGCTTGGCCTTGGCTTGCCGGGCCCCGACACGAGCAATCGCGCATTTTCTTTGCAACCGACCATCAATGCCGCCCAACGGGGCCAGCACGAGCAGTCATCCGCGGTCCCCTGGCACTGCGCACGTTTGTCTTTGAAACCGAGCATCAATGCCACAGAAAGTGCCGGGGCGCCAGCTGGAGCCATCATCCGACGTGCCATGGCTCTGGTCCCATGGTCTTCGCAACCGAGCATTCGTGACACCCGCGGGGCCAGGACACCAACCCTTCCGACACGAGCATTCGCGCATGTTCTTTGGCCACACAACGGCGCCAGCACGAGCAAAATCATCCGCGGTGCGGTGGCCTTGCACGGCCTTTTGTCTTTGGAACCAACCATCAGTGCCACGGGAAGTGCCGGAGTCCCGGCATCCGCGGTGCCAAGTCATTGCGCCCTTGGTCTCTGCAGCGGGGCATGCCGGGCACTCCCAACCATTGCAAGCAAGCAAGCAAGCAAGAAAGAAAGTAAGTAAGTAAGTAAGTATTACATATAGGGGCGGGACATGCGGGGAGATCTGCGAAACGTGCATTACGGGGCACACGCGTACCTACCGGGGCATACCGACCCCTATTGGGGCACACGTGTGCATATCGGGGCATACCGGGCCTATCGGGGCACACGCGTACATACCGGGGCATACCGAGCCCTACTGGGGCACACGTGCGCATATCGGGGCGTACCAAGCCTATCGGGGCATACGCATGTATCCCAAGGCATACCGAGTCTATCCGGGCATACGCGTTCATACCGGGGCGTAACGGGCCTATCGGGGCATACTTGGGCATATCCGGGCAAAAAATGCCCAAAACTTGCGCAACCTTGGCAACCGTGGTCCATTCCTCTCTATATGCCTAGCCTTGCCAACCGTGGTCCATTCCTCACTATATGCCATGGCCTTGTGCCCATGGTCTTCCCAAGACAGCGTCCAAGGCCCCCGGAAGGCCAAGGGAGCCCAACCCAGCAATGCCCTGCTATGGCAAGCCAAGGCCAAGCATTCCGGTGCCTATCCGGGCAAAAATGCAATTCCTCTCTATATGCTTAGCCTTGGCAACCGTGGTCCATTCCCCACCATATGCCATGGCCTTGTGCCCATGGTCTTCCCAAGACAGTGTCCAAGGCGCCCGGAAGGCCAAGGGAGCCCAACCCAGCAATGCCCTGCTTTGGCAAGCCAAGGCCAAGCATTCCGGTGCCTAACCTTGGCAACCGTGGTCCTTTCCTCACCATATGCCATGGCCTTGTGCCCATGGTCTTCGCAAGACATCGTCCAAGGCGCCCAAAAGGCCAAGGGAGCCCAACCCAGCAATGCCTTGCTAGGACAAGCCAAGGCCAAGCATTCCGGTGCCTATCCGGGCAAAAACGCCCAAAGCATGCCCATTCCTTAGCCTATCCAGGCAAAAACGCCCAAAATCTGCACATTCTAGTGCCTATCCGGGCAAAAACGCCCACCAGCATGCCACCCTCCTATAGGGTTTGCGCAACCAACCAGCCTAACCACCAGTGGCAACCAAAGGTGCTGTTAGCGACGACTTCTGAAGACGCAACGAGACGCGACGTGTTTGCGCCCAGACGCGACGAGACGATGCGGGATCTGCGCCCAAGAATGCCTAGACCCGTCGACTTGATGCGGGATCAGCTCGCCCAAGCATGCCTAGTGTGCAAGGCCTGTGTGCAAGGCTAGTGTCCAAGGCTAGTGTGCAAGGCTCATGTGGAACGCTAGTGCGCAAGGCTAGTGCCCAAGGCTTGTGTGCCAGGCCCGTGTGCAAGGCTAGTGTCCAGGGCTTGTGTGCATTGCTTGAGTGCAAGGCTTGTGTGCATTGCTCGAGTGCATGGCTTGTGTGCAAGGGTTGTGCGCAAGGCTAGTGTGCGGGGCTTGTGCGCATGGCTAATGTGCACGGCTTGTGTGCATGGCTACCGTGCAAGGCTAGTTTGCATGGCTAGGGTGCAAGGCTCGCATGCGAGGCTAGTGTGCAAGGCTGCGTGCAAGGGAAGCGTGCAGGGCGAGTGTGCGAGGCCACTGTGCACGGCGCCAGCACTAGCGAGCCATCATCCGCGTTGCCATGGCTCGCTTGGCCTTGGCTTGCCAGGCCCCGACACGAGCAATCGCGCATTTTCTTTGCAACCGACCATCAATGCCGCCCAACGGGGCCAGCACGAGCAGTCCTCCGCGGTCCCCTGGCCCTGCGCACGTTTGTCTTTGAAACCGAGCATCAATGCCACAGAAAGTGCCGGGGCGCCAGCTGGAGCCATCATCCGACGTGCCATGGCTCGCTTGGCCTTGGCTTGCCGGGCCCCGACACGAGCAATCGCGCATTTTCTTTGCAACCGACCATCAATGCCGCCCAACGGGGCCAGCACGAGCAGTCATCCGCGGTCCCCTGGCCCTGCGCACGTTTGTCTTTGAAACCGAGCATCAATGCCACAGAAAGTGCCGGGGCGCCAGCTGGAGCCATCATCCGACGTGCCATGGCTCTGGTCCCATGGTCTTCGCAACCGAGCATTCGTGACACCCGCGGGGCCAGGACACCAACCCTTCCGACACGAGCATTCGCGCATGTTCTTTGGCCACACAACGGCGCCAGCACGAGCAAAATCATCCGCGGTGCGGTGGCCTTGCACGGCCTTTTGTCTTTGGAACCAACCATCAGTGCCACGGGAAGTGCCGGAGTCCCGGCATCCGCGGTGCCAAGTCATTGCGCCCTTGGTCTCTGCAGCGGGGCATGCCGGGCACTCCCAACCATTGCAAGCAAGCAAGCAAGCAAGAAAGAAAGTAAGTAAGTAAGTAAGTATTACATATAGGGGCGGGACATGCGGGGAGATCTGCGAAACGTGCATTACGGGGCACACGCGTACCTACCGGGGCATACCGACCCCTATTGGGGCACACGTGTGCATATCGGGGCATACCGGGCCTATCGGGGCATACCGGGCCTATCGGGGCACACGCGTACATACCGGGGCATACCGAGCCCTACTGGGGCACACGTGCGCATATCGGGGCGTACCAAGCCTATCGGGGCATACGCATGTATCCCAAGGCATACCGAGTCTATCCGGGCATACGCGTTCATACCGGGGCGTAACGGGCCTATCGGGGCATACTTGGGCATATCCGGGCAAAAAATGCCCAAAACTTGCGCAACCTTGGCAACCGTGGTCCATTCCTCTCTATATGCCTAGCCTTGCCAACCGTGGTCCATTCCTCACTATATGCCATGGCCTTGTGCCCATGGTCTTCCCAAGACAGCGTCCAAGGCCCCCGGAAGGCCAAGGGAGCCCAACCCAGCAATGCCCTGCTATGGCAAGCCAAGGCCAAGCATTCCGGTGCCTATCCGGGCAAAAATGCGATTCCTCTCTATATGCCTAGCCTTGGCAACCGTGGTCCATTCCCCACCATATGCCATGGCCTTGTGCCCATGGTCTTCCCAAGACAGTGTCCAAGGCGCCCGGAAGGCCAAGGGAGCCCAACCCAGCAATGCCCTGCTTTGGCAAGCCAAGGCCAAGCATTCCGGTGCCTAACCTTGGCAACCGTGGTCCTTTCCTCACCATATGCCATGGCCTTGTGCCCATGGTCTTCGCAAGACATCGTCCAAGGCGCCCAAAAGGCCAAGGGAGCCCAACCCAGCAATGCCTTGCTAGGACAAGCCAAGGCCAAGCATTCCGGTGCCTATCCGGGCAAAAACGCCCAAAGCATGCCCATTCCTTAGCCTATCCAGGCAAAAACGCCCAAAATCTGCACATTCTAGTGCCTATCCGGGCAAAAACGCCCACCAGCATGCCACCCTCCTATAGGGTTTGCGCAACCAACCAGCCTAACCACCAGTGGCAACCAAAGGTGCTGTTAGCGACGACTTCTGAAGACGCAACGAGACGCGACGTGTTTGCGCCCAGACGCGACGAGACGATGCGGGATCTGCGCCCAAGAATGCCTAGACCCGTCGACTTGATGCGGGATCAGCTCGCCCAAGCATGCCTAGTGTGCAAGGCCTGTGTGCAAGGCTAGTGTCCAAGGCTAGTGTGCAAGGCTCATGTGGAACGCTAGTGCGCAAGGCTAGTGCCCAAGGCTTGTGTGCCAGGCCCGTGTGCAAGGCTAGTGTCCAGGGCTTGTGTGCATTGCTTGAGTGCAAGGCTTGTGTGCATTGCTCGAGTGCATGGCTTGTGTGCAAGGGTTGTGCGCAAGGCTAGTGTGCGGGGCTTGTGCGCATGGCTAATGTGCACGGCTTGTGTGCATGGCTACCGTGCAAGGCTAGTTTGCATGGCTAGGGTGCAAGGCTCGCATGCGAGGCTAGTGTGCAAGGCTGCGTGCAAGGGAAGCGTGCAGGGCGAGTGTGCGAGGCCACTGTGCACGGCGCCAGCACTAGCGAGCCATCATCCGCGTTGCCATGGCTCGCTTGGCCTTGGCTTGCCAGGCCCCGACACGAGCAATCGCGCATTTTCTTTGCAACCGACCATCAATGCCGCCCAACGGGGCCAGCACGAGCAGTCCTCCGCGGTCCCCTGGCCCTGCGCACGTTTGTCTTTGAAACCGAGCATCAATGCCACAGAAAGTGCCGGGGCGCCAGCTGGAGCCATCATCCGACGTGCCATGGCTCGCTTGGCCTTGGCTTGCCGGGCCCCGACACGAGCAATCGCGCATTTTCTTTGCAACCGACCATCAATGCCGCCCAACGGGGCCAGCACGAGCAGTCATCCGCGGTCCCCTGGCCCTGCGCACGTTTGTCTTTGAAACCGAGCATCAATGCCACAGAAAGTGCCGGGGCGCCAGCTGGAGCCATCATCCGACGTGCCATGGCTCTGGTCCCATGGTCTTCGCAACCGAGCATTCGTGACACCCGCGGGGCCAGGACACCAACCCTTCCGACACGAGCATTCGCGCATGTTCTTTGGCCACACAACGGCGCCAGCACGAGCAAAATCATCCGCGGTGCGGTGGCCTTGCACGGCCTTTTGTCTTTGGAACGAACCATCAGTGCCACGGGAAGTGCCGGAGTCCCGGCATCCGCGGTGCCAAGTCATTGCGCCCTTGGTCTCTGCAGCGGGGCATGCCGGGCACTCCCAACCATTGCAAGCAAGCAAGCAAGCAAGAAAGAAAGTAAGTAAGTAAGTAAGTATTACATATAGGGGCGGGACATGCGGGGAGATCTGCGAAACGTGCATTACGGGGCACACGCGTACCTACCGGGGCATACCGACCCCTATTGGGGCACACGTGTGCATATCGGGGCATACCGGGCCTATCGGGGCATACCGGGCCTATCGGGGCACACGCGTACATACCGGGGCATACCGAGCCCTACTGGGGCACACGTGCGCATATCGGGGCGTACCAAGCCTATCGGGGCATACGCATGTATCCCAAGGCATACCGAGTCTATCCGGGCATACGCGTTCATACCGGGGCGTAACGGGCCTATCGGGGCATACTTGGGCATATCCGGGCAAAAAATGCCCAAAACTTGCGCAACCTTGGCAACCGTGGTCCATTCCTCTCTATATGCCTAGCCTTGCCAACCGTGGTCCATTCCTCACTATATGCCATGGCCTTGTGCCCATGGTCTTCCCAAGACAGCGTCCAAGGCCCCCGGAAGGCCAAGGGAGCCCAACCCAGCAATGCCCTGCTATGGCAAGCCAAGGCCAAGCATTCCGGTGCCTATCCGGGCAAAAATGCGATTCCTCTCTATATGCCTAGCCTTGGCAACCGTGGTCCATTCCCCACCATATGCCATGGCCTTGTGCCCATGGTCTTCCCAAGACAGTGTCCAAGGCGCCCGGAAGGCCAAGGGAGCCCAACCCAGCAATGCCCTGCTTTGGCAAGCC
>NW_027518795.1:1250000-1262500 GCF_043159265.1 Tasmannia lanceolata | reverse complement strand
ACGGGGCCAGCACGAGCAGTCATCCGCGGTCCCCTGGCCCTGCGCACGTTTGTCTTTGAAACCGAGCATCAATGCCACAGAAAGTGCCGGGGCGCCAGCTGGAGCCATCATCCGACGTGCCATGGCTCTGGTCCCATGGTCTTCGCAACCGAGCATTCGTGACACCCGCGGGGCCAGGACACCAACCCTTCCGACACGAGCATTCGCGCATGTTCTTTGGCCACACAACGGCGCCAGCACGAGCAAAATCATCCGCGGTGCGGTGGCCTTGCACGGCCTTTTGTCTTTGGAACCAACCATCAGTGCCACGGGAAGTGCCGGAGTCCCGGCATCCGCGGTGCCAAGTCATTGCGCCCTTGGTCTCTGCAGCGGGGCATGCCGGGCACTCCCAACCATTGCAAGCAAGCAAGCAAGCAAGAAAGAAAGTAAGTAAGTAAGTAAGTATTACATATAGGGGCGGGACATGCGGGGAGATCTGCGAAACGTGCATTACGGGGCACACGCGTACCTACCGGGGCATACCGACCCCTATTGGGGCACACGTGTGCATATCGGGGCATACCGGGCCTATCGGGGCACACGCGTACATACCGGGGCATACCGAGCCCTACTGGGGCACACGTGCGCATATCGGGGCGTACCAAGCCTATCGGGGCATACGCATGTATCCCAAGGCATACCGAGTCTATCCGGGCATACGCGTTCATACCGGGGCGTAACGGGCCTATCGGGGCATACTTGGGCATATCCGGGCAAAAAATGCCCAAAACTTGCGCAACCTTGGCAACCGTGGTCCATTCCTCTCTATATGCCTAGCCTTGCCAACCGTGGTCCATTCCTCACTATATGCCATGGCCTTGTGCCCATGGTCTTCCCAAGACAGCGTCCAAGGCCCCCGGAAGGCCAAGGGAGCCCAACCCAGCAATGCCCTGCTATGGCAAGCCAAGGCCAAGCATTCCGGTGCCTATCCGGGCAAAAATGCGATTCCTCTCTATATGCCTAGCCTTGGCAACCGTGGTCCATTCCCCACCATATGCCATGGCCTTGTGCCCATGGTCTTCCCAAGACAGTGTCCAAGGCGCCCGGAAGGCCAAGGGAGCCCAACCCAGCAATGCCCTGCTTTGGCAAGCCAAGGCCAAGCATTCCGGTGCCTAACCTTGGCAACCGTGGTCCTTTCCTCACCATATGCCATGGCCTTGTGCCCATGGTCTTCGCAAGACATCGTCCAAGGCGCCCAAAAGGCCAAGGGAGCCCAACCCAGCAATGCCTTGCTAGGACAAGCCAAGGCCAAGCATTCCGGTGCCTATCCGGGCAAAAACGCCCAAAGCATGCCCATTCCTTAGCCTATCCAGGCAAAAACGCCCAAAATCTGCACATTCTAGTGCCTATCCGGGCAAAAACGCCCACCAGCATGCCACCCTCCTATAGGGTTTGCGCAACCAACCAGCCTAACCACCAGTGGCAACCAAAGGTGCTGTTAGCGACGACTTCTGAAGACGCAACGAGACGCGACGTGTTTGCGCCCAGACGCGACGAGACGATGCGGGATCTGCGCCCAAGAATGCCTAGACCCGTCGACTTGATGCGGGATCAGCTCGCCCAAGCATGCCTAGTGTGCAAGGCCTGTGTGCAAGGCTAGTGTCCAAGGCTAGTGTGCAAGGCTCATGTGGAACGCTAGTGCGCAAGGCTAGTGCCCAAGGCTTGTGTGCCAGGCCCGTGTGCAAGGCTAGTGTCCAGGGCTTGTGTGCATTGCTTGAGTGCAAGGCTTGTGTGCATTGCTCGAGTGCATGGCTTGTGTGCAAGGGTTGTGCGCAAGGCTAGTGTGCGGGGCTTGTGCGCATGGCTAATGTGCACGGCTTGTGTGCATGGCTACCGTGCAAGGCTAGTTTGCATGGCTAGGGTGCAAGGCTCGCATGCGAGGCTAGTGTGCAAGGCTGCGTGCAAGGGAAGCGTGCAGGGCGAGTGTGCGAGGCCACTGTGCACGGCGCCAGCACTAGCGAGCCATCATCCGCGTTGCCATGGCTCGCTTGGCCTTGGCTTGCCAGGCCCCGACACGAGCAATCGCGCATTTTCTTTGCAACCGACCATCAATGCCGCCCAACGGGGCCAGCACGAGCAGTCATCCGCGGTCCCCTGGCCCTGCGCACGTTTGTCTTTGAAACCGAGCATCAATGCCACAGAAAGTGCCGGGGCGCCAGCTGGAGCCATCATCCGACGTGCCATGGCTCGCTTGGCCTTGGCTTGCCGGGCCCCGACACGAGCAATCGCGCATTTTCTTTGCAACCGACCATCAATGCCGCCCAACGGGGCCAGCACGAGCAGTCATCCGCGGTCCCCTGGCACTGCGCACGTTTGTCTTTGAAACCGAGCATCAATGCCACAGAAAGTGCCGGGGCGCCAGCTGGAGCCATCATCCGACGTGCCATGGCTCTGGTCCCATGGTCTTCGCAACCGAGCATTCGTGACACCCGCGGGGCCAGGACACCAACCCTTCCGACACGAGCATTCGCGCATGTTCTTTGGCCACACAACGGCGCCAGCACGAGCAAAATCATCCGCGGTGCGGTGGCCTTGCACGGCCTTTTGTCTTTGGAACCAACCATCAGTGCCACGGGAAGTGCCGGAGTCCCGGCATCCGCGGTGCCAAGTCATTGCGCCCTTGGTCTCTGCAGCGGGGCATGCCGGGCACTCCCAACCATTGCAAGCAAGCAAGCAAGCAAGAAAGAAAGTAAGTAAGTAAGTAAGTATTACATATAGGGGCGGGACATGCGGGGAGATCTGCGAAACGTGCATTACGGGGCACACGCGTACCTACCGGGGCATACCGACCCCTATTGGGGCACACGTGTGCATATCGGGGCATACCGGGCCTATCGGGGCACACGCGTACATACCGGGGCATACCGAGCCCTACTGGGGCACACGTGCGCATATCGGGGCGTACCAAGCCTATCGGGGCATACGCATGTATCCCAAGGCATACCGAGTCTATCCGGGCATACGCGTTCATACCGGGGCGTAACGGGCCTATCGGGGCATACTTGGGCATATCCGGGCAAAAAATGCCCAAAACTTGCGCAACCTTGGCAACCGTGGTCCATTCCTCTCTATATGCCTAGCCTTGCCAACCGTGGTCCATTCCTCACTATATGCCATGGCCTTGTGCCCATGGTCTTCCCAAGACAGCGTCCAAGGCCCCCGGAAGGCCAAGGGAGCCCAACCCAGCAATGCCCTCCTATGGCAAGCCAAGGCCAAGCATTCCGGTGCCTATCCGGGCAAAAATGCAATTCCTCTCTATATGCCTAGCCTTGGCAACCGTGGTCCATTCCCCACCATATGCCATGGCCTTGTGCCCATGGTCTTCCCAAGACAGTGTCCAAGGCGCCCGGAAGGCCAAGGGAGCCCAACCCAGCAATGCCCTGCTTTGGCAAGCCAAGGCCAAGCATTCCGGTGCCTAACCTTGGCAACCGTGGTCCTTTCCTCACCATATGCCATGGCCTTGTGCCCATGGTCTTCGCAAGACATCGTCCAAGGCGCCCAAAAGGCCAAGGGAGCCCAACCCAGCAATGCCTTGCTAGGACAAGCCAAGGCCAAGCATTCCGGTGCCTATCCGGGCAAAAACGCCCAAAGCATGCCCATTCCTTAGCCTATCCAGGCAAAAACGCCCAAAATCTGCACATTCTAGTGCCTATCCGGGCAAAAACGCCCACCAGCATGCCACCCTCCTATAGGGTTTGCGCAACCAACCAGCCTAACCACCAGTGGCAACCAAAGGTGCTGTTAGCGACGACTTCTGAAGACGCAACGAGACGCGACGTGTTTGCGCCCAGACGCGACGAGACGATGCGGGATCTGCGCCCAAGAATGCCTAGACCCGTCGACTTGATGCGGGATCAGCTCGCCCAAGCATGCCTAGTGTGCAAGGCCTGTGTGCAAGGCTAGTGTCCAAGGCTAGTGTGCAAGGCTCATGTGGAACGCTAGTGCGCAAGGCTAGTGCCCAAGGCTTGTGTGCCAGGCCCGTGTGCAAGGCTAGTGTCCAGGGCTTGTGTGCATTGCTTGAGTGCAAGGCTTGTGTGCATTGCTCGAGTGCATGGCTTGTGTGCAAGGGTTGTGCGCAAGGCTAGTGTGCGGGGCTTGTGCGCATGGCTAATGTGCACGGCTTGTGTGCATGGCTACCGTGCAAGGCTAGTTTGCATGGCTAGGGTGCAAGGCTCGCATGCGAGGCTAGTGTGCAAGGCTGCGTGCAAGGGAAGCGTGCAGGGCGAGTGTGCGAGGCCACTGTGCACGGCGCCAGCACTAGCGAGCCATCATCCGCGTTGCCATGGCTCGCTTGGCCTTGGCTTGCCAGGCCCCGACACGAGCAATCGCGCATTTTCTTTGCAACCGACCATCAATGCCGCCCAACGGGGCCAGCACGAGCAGTCATCCGCGGTCCCCTGGCCCTGCGCACGTTTGTCTTTGAAACCGAGCATCAATGCCACAGAAAGTGCCGGGGCGCCAGCTGGAGCCATCATCCGACGTGCCATGGCTCGCTTGGCCTTGGCTTGCCGGGCCCCGACACGAGCAATCGCGCATTTTCTTTGCAACCGACCATCAATGCCGCCCAACGGGGCCAGCACGAGCAGTCATCCGCGGTCCCCTGGCACTGCGCACGTTTGTCTTTGAAACCGAGCATCAATGCCACAGAAAGTGCCGGGGCGCCAGCTGGAGCCATCATCCGACGTGCCATGGCTCTGGTCCCATGGTCTTCGCAACCGAGCATTCGTGACACCCGCGGGGCCAGGACACCAACCCTTCCGACACGAGCATTCGCGCATGTTCTTTGGCCACACAACGGCGCCAGCACGAGCAAAATCATCCGCGGTGCGGTGGCCTTGCACGGCCTTTTGTCTTTGGAACCAACCATCAGTGCCACGGGAAGTGCCGGAGTCCCGGCATCCGCGGTGCCAAGTCATTGCGCCCTTGGTCTCTGCAGCGGGGCATGCCGGGCACTCCCAACCATTGCAAGCAAGCAAGCAAGCAAGAAAGAAAGTAAGTAAGTAAGTAAGTATTACATATAGGGGCGGGACATGCGGGGAGATCTGCGAAACGTGCATTACGGGGCACACGCGTACCTACCGGGGCATACCGACCCCTATTGGGGCACACGTGTGCATATCGGGGCATACCGGGCCTATCGGGGCACACGCGTACATACCGGGGCATACCGAGCCCTACTGGGGCACACGTGCGCATATCGGGGCGTACCAAGCCTATCGGGGCATACGCATGTATCCCAAGGCATACCGAGTCTATCCGGGCATACGCGTTCATACCGGGGCGTAACGGGCCTATCGGGGCATACTTGGGCATATCCGGGCAAAAAATGCCCAAAACTTGCGCAACCTTGGCAACCGTGGTCCATTCCTCTCTATATGCCTAGCCTTGCCAACCGTGGTCCATTCCTCACTATATGCCATGGCCTTGTGCCCATGGTCTTCCCAAGACAGCGTCCAAGGCCCCCGGAAGGCCAAGGGAGCCCAACCCAGCAATGCCCTGCTATGGCAAGCCAAGGCCAAGCATTCCGGTGCCTATCCGGGCAAAAATGCAATTCCTCTCTATATGCCTAGCCTTGGCAACCGTGGTCCATTCCCCACCATATGCCATGGCCTTGTGCCCATGGTCTTCCCAAGACAGTGTCCAAGGCGCCCGGAAGGCCAAGGGAGCCCAACCCAGCAATGCCCTGCTTTGGCAAGCCAAGGCCAAGCATTCCGGTGCCTAACCTTGGCAACCGTGGTCCTTTCCTCACCATATGCCATGGCCTTGTGCCCATGGTCTTCGCAAGACATCGTCCAAGGCGCCCAAAAGGCCAAGGGAGCCCAACCCAGCAATGCCTTGCTAGGACAAGCCAAGGCCAAGCATTCCGGTGCCTATCCGGGCAAAAACGCCCAAAGCATGCCCATTCCTTAGCCTATCCAGGCAAAAACGCCCAAAATCTGCACATTCTAGTGCCTATCCGGGCAAAAACGCCCACCAGCATGCCACCCTCCTATAGGGTTTGCGCAACCAACCAGCCTAACCACCAGTGGCAACCAAAGGTGCTGTTAGCGACGACTTCTGAAGACGCAACGAGACGCGACGTGTTTGCGCCCAGACGCGACGAGACGATGCGGGATCTGCGCCCAAGAATGCCTAGACCCGTCGACTTGATGCGGGATCAGCTCGCCCAAGCATGCCTAGTGTGCAAGGCCTGTGTGCAAGGCTAGTGTCCAAGGCTAGTGTGCAAGGCTCATGTGGAACGCTAGTGCGCAAGGCTAGTGCGCAAGGCTTGTGTGCCAGGCCCGTGTGCAAGGCTAGTGTCCAGGGCTTGTGTGCATTGCTTGAGTGCAAGGCTTGTGTGCATTGCTCGAGTGCATGGCTTGTGTGCAAGGGTTGTGCGCAAGGCTAGTGTGCGGGGCTTGTGCGCATGGCTAATGTGCACGGCTTGTGTGCATGGCTACCGTGCAAGGCTAGTTTGCATGGCTAGGGTGCAAGGCTCGCATGCGAGGCTAGTGTGCAAGGCTGCGTGCAAGGGAAGCGTGCAGGGCGAGTGTGCGAGGCCACTGTGCACGGCGCCAGCACTAGCGAGCCATCATCCGCGTTGCCATGGCTCGCTTGGCCTTGGCTTGCCAGGCCCCGACACGAGCAATCGCGCATTTTCTTTGCAACCGACCATCAATGCCGCCCAACGGGGCCAGCACGAGCAGTCATCCGCGGTCCCCTGGCCCTGCGCACGTTTGTCTTTGAAACCGAGCATCAATGCCACAGAAAGTGCCGGGGCGCCAGCTGGAGCCATCATCCGACGTGCCATGGCTCGCTTGGCCTTGGCTTGCCGGGCCCCGACACGAGCAATCGCGCATTTTCTTTGCAACCGACCATCAATGCCGCCCAACGGGGCCAGCACGAGCAGTCATCCGCGGTCCCCTGGCACTGCGCACGTTTGTCTTTGAAACCGAGCATCAATGCCACAGAAAGTGCCGGGGCGCCAGCTGGAGCCATCATCCGACGTGCCATGGCTCTGGTCCCATGGTCTTCGCAACCGAGCATTCGTGACACCCGCGGGGCCAGGACACCAACCCTTCCGACACGAGCATTCGCGCATGTTCTTTGGCCACACAACGGCGCCAGCACGAGCAAAATCATCCGCGGTGCGGTGGCCTTGCACGGCCTTTTGTCTTTGGAACCAACCATCAGTGCCACGGGAAGTGCCGGAGTCCCGGCATCCGCGGTGCCAAGTCATTGCGCCCTTGGTCTCTGCAGCGGGGCATGCCGGGCACTCCCAACCATTGCAAGCAAGCAAGCAAGCAAGAAAGAAAGTAAGTAAGTAAGTAAGTATTACATATAGGGGCGGGACATGCGGGGAGATCTGCGAAACGTGCATTACGGGGCACACGCGTACCTACCGGGGCATACCGACCCCTATTGGGGCACACGTGTGCATATCGGGGCATACCGGGCCTATCGGGGCACACGCGTACATACCGGGGCATACCGAGCCCTACTGGGGCACACGTGCGCATATCGGGGCGTACCAAGCCTATCGGGGCATACGCATGTATCCCAAGGCATACCGAGTCTATCCGGGCATACGCGTTCATACCGGGGCGTAACGGGCCTATCGGGGCATACTTGGGCATATCCGGGCAAAAAATGCCCAAAACTTGCGCAACCTTGGCAACCGTGGTCCATTCCTCTCTATATGCCTAGCCTTGCCAACCGTGGTCCATTCCTCACTATATGCCATGGCCTTGTGCCCATGGTCTTCCCAAGACAGCGTCCAAGGCCCCCGGAAGGCCAAGGGAGCCCAACCCAGCAATGCCCTGCTATGGCAAGCCAAGGCCAAGCATTCCGGTGCCTATCCGGGCAAAAATGCAATTCCTCTCTATATGCTTAGCCTTGGCAACCGTGGTCCATTCCCCACCATATGCCATGGCCTTGTGCCCATGGTCTTCCCAAGACAGTGTCCAAGGCGCCCGGAAGGCCAAGGGAGCCCAACCCAGCAATGCCCTGCTTTGGCAAGCCAAGGCCAAGCATTCCGGTGCCTAACCTTGGCAACCGTGGTCCTTTCCTCACCATATGCCATGGCCTTGTGCCCATGGTCTTCGCAAGACATCGTCCAAGGCGCCCAAAAGGCCAAGGGAGCCCAACCCAGCAATGCCTTGCTAGGACAAGCCAAGGCCAAGCATTCCGGTGCCTATCCGGGCAAAAACGCCCAAAGCATGCCCATTCCTTAGCCTATCCAGGCAAAAACGCCCAAAATCTGCACATTCTAGTGCCTATCCGGGCAAAAACGCCCACCAGCATGCCACCCTCCTATAGGGTTTGCGCAACCAACCAGCCTAACCACCAGTGGCAACCAAAGGTGCTGTTAGCGACGACTTCTGAAGACGCAACGAGACGCGACGTGTTTGCGCCCAGACGCGACGAGACGATGCGGGATCTGCGCCCAAGAATGCCTAGACCCGTCGACTTGATGCGGGATCAGCTCGCCCAAGCATGCCTAGTGTGCAAGGCCTGTGTGCAAGGCTAGTGTCCAAGGCTAGTGTGCAAGGCTCATGTGGAACGCTAGTGCGCAAGGCTAGTGCCCAAGGCTTGTGTGCCAGGCCCGTGTGCAAGGCTAGTGTCCAGGGCTTGTGTGCATTGCTTGAGTGCAAGGCTTGTGTGCATTGCTCGAGTGCATGGCTTGTGTGCAAGGGTTGTGCGCAAGGCTAGTGTGCGGGGCTTGTGCGCATGGCTAATGTGCACGGCTTGTGTGCATGGCTACCGTGCAAGGCTAGTTTGCATGGCTAGGGTGCAAGGCTCGCATGCGAGGCTAGTGTGCAAGGCTGCGTGCAAGGGAAGCGTGCAGGGCGAGTGTGCGAGGCCACTGTGCACGGCGCCAGCACTAGCGAGCCATCATCCGCGTTGCCATGGCTCGCTTGGCCTTGGCTTGCCAGGCCCCGACACGAGCAATCGCGCATTTTCTTTGCAACCGACCATCAATGCCGCCCAACGGGGCCAGCACGAGCAGTCCTCCGCGGTCCCCTGGCCCTGCGCACGTTTGTCTTTGAAACCGAGCATCAATGCCACAGAAAGTGCCGGGGCGCCAGCTGGAGCCATCATCCGACGTGCCATGGCTCGCTTGGCCTTGGCTTGCCGGGCCCCGACACGAGCAATCGCGCATTTTCTTTGCAACCGACCATCAATGCCGCCCAACGGGGCCAGCACGAGCAGTCATCCGCGGTCCCCTGGCCCTGCGCACGTTTGTCTTTGAAACCGAGCATCAATGCCACAGAAAGTGCCGGGGCGCCAGCTGGAGCCATCATCCGACGTGCCATGGCTCTGGTCCCATGGTCTTCGCAACCGAGCATTCGTGACACCCGCGGGGCCAGGACACCAACCCTTCCGACACGAGCATTCGCGCATGTTCTTTGGCCACACAACGGCGCCAGCACGAGCAAAATCATCCGCGGTGCGGTGGCCTTGCACGGCCTTTTGTCTTTGGAACCAACCATCAGTGCCACGGGAAGTGCCGGAGTCCCGGCATCCGCGGTGCCAAGTCATTGCGCCCTTGGTCTCTGCAGCGGGGCATGCCGGGCACTCCCAACCATTGCAAGCAAGCAAGCAAGCAAGAAAGAAAGTAAGTAAGTAAGTAAGTATTACATATAGGGGCGGGACATGCGGGGAGATCTGCGAAACGTGCATTACGGGGCACACGCGTACCTACCGGGGCATACCGACCCCTATTGGGGCACACGTGTGCATATCGGGGCATACCGGGCCTATCGGGGCATACCGGGCCTATCGGGGCACACGCGTACATACCGGGGCATACCGAGCCCTACTGGGGCACACGTGCGCATATCGGGGCGTACCAAGCCTATCGGGGCATACGCATGTATCCCAAGGCATACCGAGTCTATCCGGGCATACGCGTTCATACCGGGGCGTAACGGGCCTATCGGGGCATACTTGGGCATATCCGGGCAAAAAATGCCCAAAACTTGCGCAACCTTGGCAACCGTGGTCCATTCCTCTCTATATGCCTAGCCTTGCCAACCGTGGTCCATTCCTCACTATATGCCATGGCCTTGTGCCCATGGTCTTCCCAAGACAGCGTCCAAGGCCCCCGGAAGGCCAAGGGAGCCCAACCCAGCAATGCCCTGCTATGGCAAGCCAAGGCCAAGCATTCCGGTGCCTATCCGGGCAAAAATGCGATTCCTCTCTATATGCCTAGCCTTGGCAACCGTGGTCCATTCCCCACCATATGCCATGGCCTTGTGCCCATGGTCTTCCCAAGACAGTGTCCAAGGCGCCCGGAAGGCCAAGGGAGCCCAACCCAGCAATGCCCTGCTTTGGCAAGCCAAGGCCAAGCATTCCGGTGCCTAACCTTGGCAACCGTGGTCCTTTCCTCACCATATGCCATGGCCTTGTGCCCATGGTCTTCGCAAGACATCGTCCAAGGCGCCCAAAAGGCCAAGGGAGCCCAACCCAGCAATGCCTTGCTAGGACAAGCCAAGGCCAAGCATTCCGGTGCCTATCCGGGCAAAAACGCCCAAAGCATGCCCATTCCTTAGCCTATCCAGGCAAAAACGCCCAAAATCTGCACATTCTAGTGCCTATCCGGGCAAAAACGCCCACCAGCATGCCACCCTCCTATAGGGTTTGCGCAACCAACCAGCCTAACCACCAGTGGCAACCAAAGGTGCTGTTAGCGACGACTTCTGAAGACGCAACGAGACGCGACGTGTTTGCGCCCAGACGCGACGAGACGATGCGGGATCTGCGCCCAAGAATGCCTAGACCCGTCGACTTGATGCGGGATCAGCTCGCCCAAGCATGCCTAGTGTGCAAGGCCTGTGTGCAAGGCTAGTGTCCAAGGCTAGTGTGCAAGGCTCATGTGGAACGCTAGTGCGCAAGGCTAGTGCCCAAGGCTTGTGTGCCAGGCCCGTGTGCAAGGCTAGTGTCCAGGGCTTGTGTGCATTGCTTGAGTGCAAGGCTTGTGTGCATTGCTCGAGTGCATGGCTTGTGTGCAAGGGTTGTGCGCAAGGCTAGTGTGCGGGGCTTGTGCGCATGGCTAATGTGCACGGCTTGTGTGCATGGCTACCGTGCAAGGCTAGTTTGCATGGCTAGGGTGCAAGGCTCGCATGCGAGGCTAGTGTGCAAGGCTGCGTGCAAGGGAAGCGTGCAGGGCGAGTGTGCGAGGCCACTGTGCACGGCGCCAGCACTAGCGAGCCATCATCCGCGTTGCCATGGCTCGCTTGGCCTTGGCTTGCCAGGCCCCGACACGAGCAATCGCGCATTTTCTTTGCAACCGACCATCAATGCCGCCCAACGGGGCCAGCACGAGCAGTCCTCCGCGGTCCCCTGGCCCTGCGCACGTTTGTCTTTGAAACCGAGCATCAATGCCACAGAAAGTGCCGGGGCGCCAGCTGGAGCCATCATCCGACGTGCCATGGCTCGCTTGGCCTTGGCTTGCCGGGCCCCGACACGAGCAATCGCGCATTTTCTTTGCAACCGACCATCAATGCCGCCCAACGGGGCCAGCACGAGCAGTCATCCGCGGTCCCCTGGCCCTGCGCACGTTTGTCTTTGAAACCGAGCATCAATGCCACAGAAAGTGCCGGGGCGCCAGCTGGAGCCATCATCCGACGTGCCATGGCTCTGGTCCCATGGTCTTCGCAACCGAGCATTCGTGACACCCGCGGGGCCAGGACACCAACCCTTCCGACACGAGCATTCGCGCATGTTCTTTGGCCACACAACGGCGCCAGCACGAGCAAAATCATCCGCGGTGCGGTGGCCTTGCACGGCCTTTTGTCTTTGGAACCAACCATCAGTGCCACGGGAAGTGCCGGAGTCCCGGCATCCGCGGTGCCAAGTCATTGCGCCCTTGGTCTCTGCAGCGGGGCATGCCGGGCACTCCCAACCATTGCAAGCAAGCAAGCAAGCAAGAAAGAAAGTAAGTAAGTAAGTAAGTATTACATATAGGGGCGGGACATGCGGGGAGATCTGCGAAACGTGCATTACGGGGCACACGCGTACCTACCGGGGCATACCGACCCCTATTGGGGCACACGTGTGCATATCGGGGCATACCGGGCCTATCGGGGCATACCGGGCCTATCGGGGCACACGCGTACATACCGGGGCATACCGAGCCCTACTGGGGCACACGTGCGCATATCGGGGCGTACCAAGCCTATCGGGGCATACGCATGTATCCCAAGGCATACCGAGTCTATCCGGGCATACGCGTTCATACCGGGGCGTAACGGGCCTATCGGGGCATACTTGGGCATATCCGGGCAAAAAATGCCCAAAACTTGCGCAACCTTGGCAACCGTGGTCCATTCCTCTCTATATGCCTAGCCTTGCCAACCGTGGTCCATTCCTCACTATATGCCATGGCCTTGTGCCCATGGTCTTCCCAAGACAGCGTCCAAGGCCCCCGGAAGGCCAAGGGAGCCCAACCCAGCAATGCCCTGCTATGGCAAGCCAAG
>NW_027518795.1:1217500-1240000 GCF_043159265.1 Tasmannia lanceolata | reverse complement strand
CCTCCGCGGTCCCCTGGCCCTGCGCACGTTTGTCTTCGAAACCGAGCATCAATGCCACAGAAAGTGCCGGGGCGCCAGCTGGAGCCATCATCCGCGTTGCCATGGCTCGCTTGGCCTTGGCTTGCCAGGCCCCGACACGAGCAATCGCGCATTTTCTTTGCAACCGACCATCAATGCCGCCCAACGGGGCCAGCACGAGCAGTCATCCGCGGTCCCCTGGCCCTGCGCACGTTTGTCTTTGAAACCGAGCATCAATGCCACAGAAAGTGCCGGGGCGCCAGCTGGAGCCATCATCCGACGTGCCATGGCTCTGGTCCCATGGTCTTCGCAACCGAGCATTCGTGACACCCGCGGGGCCAGGACACCAACCCTTCCGACACGAGCATTCGCGCATGTTCTTTGGCCACACAACGGCGCCAGCACGAGCAAAATCATCCGCGGTGCGGTGGCCTTGCACGGCCTTTTGTCTTTGGAACCAACCATCAGTGCCACGGGAAGTGCCGGAGTCCCGGCATCCGCGGTGCCAAGTCATTGCGCCCTTGGTCTCTGCAGCGGGGCATGCCGGGCACTCCCAACCATTGCAAGCAAGCAAGCAAGCAAGAAAGAAAGTAAGTAAGTAAGTAAGTATTACATATAGGGGCGGGACATGCGGGGAGATCTGCGAAACGTGCATTACGGGGCACACGCGTACCTACCGGGGCATACCGACCCCTATTGGGGCACACGTGTGCATATCGGGGCATACCGGGCCTATCGGGGCACACGCGTACATACCGGGGCATACCGAGCCCTACTGGGGCACACGTGCGCATATCGGGGCGTACCAAGCCTATCGGGGCATACGCATGTATCCCAAGGCATGCCGAGTCTATCCGGGCATACGCGTTCATACCGGGGCGTAACGGGCCTATCGGGGCATACTTGGGCATATCCGGGCAAAAAATGCCCAAAACTTGCGCAACCTTGGCAACCGTGGTCCATTCCTCTCTATATGCCTAGCCTTGCCAACCGTGGTCCATTCCTCACTATATGCCATGGCCTTGTGCCCATGGTCTTCCCAAGACAGCGTCCAAGGCCCCCGGAAGGCCAAGGGAGCCCAACCCAGCAATGCCCTGCTATGGCAAGCCAAGGCCAAGCATTCCGGTGCCTATCCGGGCAAAAATGCAATTCCTCTCTATATGCCTAGCCTTGGCAACCGTGGTCCATTCCCCACCATATGCCATGGCCTTGTGCCCATGGTCTTCCCAAGACAGTGTCCAAGGCGCCCGGAAGGCCAAGGGAGCCCAACCCAGCAATGCCCTGCTTTGGCAAGCCAAGGCCAAGCATTCCGGTGCCTAACCTTGGCAACCGTGGTCCTTTCCTCACCATATGCCATGGCCTTGTGCCCATGGTCTTCGCAAGACATCGTCCAAGGCGCCCAAAAGGCCAAGGGAGCCCAACCCAGCAATGCCTTGCTAGGACAAGCCAAGGCCAAGCATTCCGGTGCCTATCCGGGCAAAAACGCCCAAAGCATGCCCATTCCTTAGCCTATCCAGGCAAAAACGCCCAAAATCTGCACATTCTAGTGCCTATCCGGGCAAAAACGCCCACCAGCATGCCACCCTCCTATAGGGTTTGCGCAACCAACCAGCCTAACCACCAGTGGCAACCAAAGGTGCTGTTAGCGACGACTTCTGAAGACGCAACGAGACGCGACGTGTTTGCGCCCAGACGCGACGAGACGATGCGGGATCTGCGCCCAAGAATGCCTAGACCCGTCGACTTGATGCGGGATCAGCTCGCCCAAGCATGCCTAGTGTGCAAGGCCTGTGTGCAAGGCTAGTGTCCAAGGCTAGTGTGCAAGGCTCATGTGGAACGCTAGTGCGCAAGGCTAGTGCCCAAGGCTTGTGTGCCAGGCCCGTGTGCAAGGCTAGTGTCCAGGGCTTGTGTGCATTGCTTGAGTGCAAGGCTTGTGTGCATTGCTCGAGTGCATTGCTTGTGTGCAAGGGTTGTGCGCAAGGCTAGTGTGCGGGGCTTGTGCGCATGGCTAATGTGCACGGCTTGTGTGCATGGCTACCGTGCAAGGCTAGTTTGCATGGCTAGGGTGCAAGGCTCGCATGCGAGGCTAGTGTGCAAGGCTGCGTGCAAGGGAAGCGTGCAGGGCGAGTGTGCGAGGCCACTGTGCACGGCGCCAGCACTAGCGAGCCATCATCCGCGTTGCCATGGCTCGCTTGGCCTTGGCTTGCCAGGCCCCGACACGAGCAATCGCGCATTTTCTTTGCAACCGACCATCAATGCCGCCCAACGGGGCCAGCACGAGCAGTCATCCGCGGTCCCCTGGCCCTGCGCACGTTTGTCTTTGAAACCGAGCATCAATGCCACAGAAAGTGCCGGGGCGCCAGCTGGAGCCATCATCCGACGTGCCATGGCTCGCTTGGCCTTGGCTTGCCGGGCCCCGACACGAGCAATCGCGCATTTTCTTTGCAACCGACCATCAATGCCGCCCAACGGGGCCAGCACGAGCAGTCATCCGCGGTCCCCTGGCCCTGCGCACGTTTGTCTTTGAAACCGAGCATCAATGCCACAGAAAGTGCCGGGGCGCCAGCTGGAGCCATCATCCGACGTGCCATGGCTCTGGTCCCATGGTCTTCGCAACCGAGCATTCGTGACACCCGCGGGGCCAGGACACCAACCCTTCCGACACGAGCATTCGCGCATGTTCTTTGGCCACACAACGGCGCCAGCACGAGCAAAATCATCCGCGGTGCGGTGGCCTTGCACGGCCTTTTGTCTTTGGAACCAACCATCAGTGCCACGGGAAGTGCCGGAGTCCCGGCATCCGCGGTGCCAAGTCATTGCGCCCTTGGTCTCTGCAGCGGGGCATGCCGGGCACTCCCAACCATTGCAAGCAAGCAAGCAAGCAAGAAAGAAAGTAAGTAAGTAAGTAAGTATTACATATAGGGGCGGGACATGCGGGGAGATCTGCGAAACGTGCATTACGGGGCACACGCGTACCTACCGGGGCATACCGACCCCTATTGGGGCACACGTGTGCATATCGGGGCATACCGGGCCTATCGGGGCACACGCGTACATACCGGGGCATACCGAGCCCTACTGGGGCACACGTGCGCATATCGGGGCGTACCAAGCCTATCGGGGCATACGCATGTATCCCAAGGCATGCCGAGTCTATCCGGGCATACGCGTTCATACCGGGGCGTAACGGGCCTATCGGGGCATACTTGGGCATATCCGGGCAAAAAATGCCCAAAACTTGCGCAACCTTGGCAACCGTGGTCCATTCCTCTCTATATGCCTAGCCTTGCCAACCGTGGTCCATTCCTCACTATATGCCATGGCCTTGTGCCCATGGTCTTCCCAAGACAGCGTCCAAGGCCCCCGGAAGGCCAAGGGAGCCCAACCCAGCAATGCCCTGCTATGGCCAGCCAAGGCCAAGCATTCCGGTGCCTATCCGGGCAAAAATGCAATTCCTCTCTATATGCCTAGCCTTGGCAACCGTGGTCCATTCCCCACCATATGCCATGGCCTTGTGCCCATGGTCTTCCCAAGACAGTGTCCAAGGCGCCCGGAAGGCCAAGGGAGCCCAACCCAGCAATGCCCTGCTTTGGCAAGCCAAGGCCAAGCATTCCGGTGCCTAACCTTGGCAACCGTGGTCCTTTCCTCACCATATGCCATGGCCTTGTGCCCATGGTCTTCGCAAGACATCGTCCAAGGCGCCCAAAAGGCCAAGGGAGCCCAACCCAGCAATGCCTTGCTAGGACAAGCCAAGGCCAAGCATTCCGGTGCCTATCCGGGCAAAAACGCCCAAAGCATGCCCATTCCTTAGCCTATCCAGGCAAAAACGCCCAAAATCTGCACATTCTAGTGCCTATCCGGGCAAAAACGCCCACCAGCATGCCACCCTCCTATAGGGTTTGCGCAACCAACCAGCCTAACCACCAGTGGCAACCAAAGGTGCTGTTAGCGACGACTTCTGAAGACGCAACGAGACGCGACGTGTTTGCGCCCAGACGCGACGAGACGATGCGGGATCTGCGCCCAAGAATGCCTAGACCCGTCGACTTGATGCGGGATCAGCTCGCCCAAGCATGCCTAGTGTGCAAGGCCTGTGTGCAAGGCTAGTGTCCAAGGCTAGTGTGCAAGGCTCATGTGGAACGCTAGTGCGCAAGGCTAGTGCCCAAGGCTTGTGTGCCAGGCCCGTGTGCAAGGCTAGTGTCCAGGGCTTGTGTGCATTGCTTGAGTGCAAGGCTTGTGTGCATTGCTCGAGTGCATGGCTTGTGTGCAAGGGTTGTGCGCAAGGCTAGTGTGCGGGGCTTGTGCGCATGGCTAATGTGCACGGCTTGTGTGCATGGCTACCGTGCAAGGCTAGTTTGCATGGCTAGGGTGCAAGGCTCGCATGCGAGGCTAGTGTGCAAGGCTGCGTGCAAGGGAAGCGTGCAGGGCGAGTGTGCGAGGCCACTGTGCACGGCGCCAGCACTAGCGAGCCATCATCCGCGTTGCCATGGCTCGCTTGGCCTTGGCTTGCCAGGCCCCGACACGAGCAATCGCGCATTTTCTTTGCAACCGACCATCAATGCCGCCCAACGGGGCCAGCACGAGCAGTCATCCGCGGTCCCCTGGCCCTGCGCACGTTTGTCTTTGAAACCGAGCATCAATGCCACAGAAAGTGCCGGGGCGCCAGCTGGAGCCATCATCCGACGTGCCATGGCTCGCTTGGCCTTGGCTTCCCGGGCCCCGACACGAGCAATCGCGCATTTTCTTTGCAACCGACCATCAATGCTGCCCAACGGGGCCAGCACGAGCAGTCATCCGCGGTCCCCTGGCCCTGCGCACGTTTGTCTTTGAAACCGAGCATCAATGCCACAGAAAGTGCCGGGGCGCCAGCTGGAGCCATCATCCGACGTGCCATGGCTCTGGTCCCATGGTCTTCGCAACCGAGCATTCGTGACACCCGCGGGGCCAGGACACCAACCCTTCCGACACGAGCATTCGCGCATGTTCTTTGGCCACACAACGGCGCCAGCACGAGCAAAATCATCCGCGGTGCGGTGGCCTTGCACGGCCTTTTGTCTTTGGAACCAACCATCAGTGCCACGGGAAGTGCCGGAGTCCCGGCATCCGCGGTGCCAAGTCATTGCGCCCTTGGTCTCTGCAGCGGGGCATGCCGGGCACTCCCAACCATTGCAAGCAAGCAAGCAAGCAAGAAAGAAAGTAAGTAAGTAAGTAAGTATTACATATAGGGGCGGGACATGCGGGGAGATCTGCGAAACGTGCATTACGGGGCACACGCGTACCTACCGGGGCATACCGACCCCTATTGGGGCACACGTGTGCATATCGGGGCATACCGGGCCTATCGGGGCACACGCGTACATACCGGGGCATACCGAGCCCTACTGGGGCACACGTGCGCATATCGGGGCGTACCAAGCCTATCGGGGCATACGCATGTATCCCAAGGCATGCCGAGTCTATCCGGGCATACGCGTTCATACCGGGGCGTAACGGGCCTATCGGGGCATACTTGGGCATATCCGGGCAAAAAATGCCCAAAACTTGCGCAACCTTGGCAACCGTGGTCCATTCCTCTCTATATGCCTAGCCTTGCCAACCGTGGTCCATTCCTCACTATATGCCATGGCCTTGTGCCCATGGCCTTCCCAAGACAGCGTCCAAGGCCCCCGGAAGGCCAAGGGAGCCCAACCCAGCAATGCCCTGCTATGGCAAGCCAAGGCCAAGCATTCCGGTGCCTATCCGGGCAAAAATGCAATTCCTCTCTATATGCCTAGCCTTGGCAACCGTGGTCCATTCCCCACCATATGCCATGGCCTTGTGCCCATGGTCTTCCCAAGACAGTGTCCAAGGCGCCCGGAAGGCCAAGGGAGCCCAACCCAGCAATGCCCTGCTTTGGCAAGCCAAGGCCAAGCATTCCGGTGCCTAACCTTGGCAACCGTGGTCCTTTCCTCACCATATGCCATGGCCTTGTGCCCATGGTCTTCGCAAGACATCGTCCAAGGCGCCCAAAAGGCCAAGGGAGCCCAACCCAGCAATGCCTTGCTAGGACAAGCCAAGGCCAAGCATTCCGGTGCCTATCCGGGCAAAAACGCCCAAAGCATGCCCATTCCTTAGCCTATCCAGGCAAAAACGCCCAAAATCTGCACATTCTAGTGCCTATCCGGGCAAAAACGCCCACCAGCATGCCACCCTCCTATAGGGTTTGCGCAACCAACCAGCCTAACCACCAGTGGCAACCAAAGGTGCTGTTAGCGACGACTTCTGAAGACGCAACGAGACGCGACGTGTTTGCGCCCAGACGCGACGAGACGATGCGGGATCTGCGCCCAAGAATGCCTAGACCCGTCGACTTGATGCGGGATCAGCTCGCCCAAGCATGCCTAGTGTGCAAGGCCTGTGTGCAAGGCTAGTGTCCAAGGCTAGTGTGCAAGGCTCATGTGGAACGCTAGTGCGCAAGGCTAGTGCCCAAGGCTTGTGTGCCAGGCCCGTGTGCAAGGCTAGTGTCCAGGGCTTGTGTGCATTGCTTGAGTGCAAGGCTTGTGTGCATTGCTCGAGTGCATGGCTTGTGTGCAAGGGTTGTGCGCAAGGCTAGTGTGCGGGGCTTGTGCGCATGGCTAATGTGCACGGCTTGTGTGCATGGCTACCGTGCAAGGCTAGTTTGCATGGCTAGGGTGCAAGGCTCGCATGCGAGGCTAGTGTGCAAGGCTGCGTGCAAGGGAAGCGTGCAGGGCGAGTGTGCGAGGCCACTGTGCACGGCGCCAGCACTAGCGAGCCATCATCCGCGTTGCCATGGCTCGCTTGGCCTTGGCTTGCCAGGCCCCGACACGAGCAATCGCGCATTTTCTTTGCAACCGACCATCAATGCCGCCCAACGGGGCCAGCACGAGCAGTCATCCGCGGTCCCCTGGCCCTGCGCACGTTTGTCTTTGAAACCGAGCATCAATGCCACAGAAAGTGCCGGGGCGCCAGCTGGAGCCATCATCCGACGTGCCATGGCTCGCTTGGCCTTGGCTTGCCGGGCCCCGACACGAGCAATCGCGCATTTTCTTTGCAACCGACCATCAATGCCGCCCAACGGGGCCAGCACGAGCAGTCATCCGCGGTCCCCTGGCCCTGCGCACGTTTGTCTTTGAAACCGAGCATCAATGCCACAGAAAGTGCCGGGGCGCGAGCTGGAGCCATCATCCGACGTGCCATGGCTCTGGTCCCATGGTCTTCGCAACCGAGCATTCGTGACACCCGCGGGGCCAGGACACCAACCCTTCCGACACGAGCATTCGCGCATGTTCTTTGGCCACACAACGGCGCCAGCACGAGCAAAATCATCCGCGGTGCGGTGGCCTTGCACGGCCTTTTGTCTTTGGAACCAACCATCAGTGCCACGGGAAGTGCCGGAGTCCCGGCATCCGCGGTGCCAAGTCATTGCGCCCTTGGTCTCTGCAGCGGGGCATGCCGGGCACTCCCAACCATTGCAAGCAACCAAGCAAGCAAGAAAGAAAGTAAGTAAGTAAGTAAGTATTACATATAGGGGCGGGACATGCGGGGAGATCTGCGAAACGTGCATTACGGGGCACACGCGTACCTACCGGGGCATACCGACCCCTATTGGGGCACACGTGTGCATATCGGGGCATACCGGGCCTATCGGGGCACACGCGTACATACCGGGGCATACCGAGCCCTACTGGGGCACACGTGCGCATATCGGGGCGTACCAAGCCTATCGGGGCATACGCATGTATCCCAAGGCATACCGAGTCTATCCGGGCATACGCGTTCATACCGGGGCGTAACGGGCCTATCGGGGCATACTTGGGCATATCCGGGCAAAAAATGCCCAAAACTTGCGCAACCTTGGCAACCGTGGTCCATTCCTCTCTATATGCCTAGCCTTGCCAACCGTGGTCCATTCCTCACTATATGCCATGGCCTTGTGCCCATGGTCTTCCCAAGACAGCGTCCAAGGCCCCCGGAAGGCCAAGGGAGCCCAACCCAGCAATGCCCTGCTATGGCAAGCCGAGGCCAAGCATTCCGGTGCCTATCCGGGCAAAAATGCAATTCCTCTCTATATGCCTAGCCTTGGCAACCGTGGTCCATTCCCCACCATATGCCATGGCCTTGTGCCCATGGTCTTCCCAAGACAGTGTCCAAGGCGCCCGGAAGGCCAAGGGAGCCCAACCCAGCAATGCCCTGCTTTGGCAAGCCAAGGCCAAGCATTCCGGTGCCTAACCTTGGCAACCGTGGTCCTTTCCTCACCATATGCCATGGCCTTGTGCCCATGGTCTTCGCAAGACATCGTCCAAGGCGCCCAAAAGGCCAAGGGAGCCCAACCCAGCAATGCCTTGCTAGGACAAGCCAAGGCCAAGCATTCCGGTGCCTATCCGGGCAAAAACGCCCAAAGCATGCCCATTCCTTAGCCTATCCAGGCAAAAACGCCCAAAATCTGCACATTCTAGTGCCTATCCGGGCAAAAACGCCCACCAGCATGCCACCCTCCTATAGGGTTTGCGCAACCAACCAGCCTAACCACCAGTGGCAACCAAAGGTGCTGTTAGCGACGACTTCTGAAGACGCAACGAGACGCGACGTGTTTGCGCCCAGACGCGACGAGACGATGCGGGATCTGCGCCCAAGAATGCCTAGACCCGTCGACTTGATGCGGGATCAGCTCGCCCAAGCATGCCTAGTGTGCAAGGCCTGTGTGCAAGGCTAGTGTCCAAGGCTAGTGTGCAAGGCTCATGTGGAACGCTAGTGCGCAAGGCTAGTGCCCAAGGCTTGTGTGCCAGGCCCGTGTGCAAGGCTAGTGTCCAGGGCTTGTGTGCATTGCTTGAGTGCAAGGCTTGTGTGCATTGCTCGAGTGCATGGCTTGTGTGCAAGGGTTGTGCGCAAGGCTAGTGTGCGGGGCTTGTGCGCATGGCTAATGTGCACGGCTTGTGTGCATGGCTACCGTGCAAGGCTAGTTTGCATGGCTAGGGTGCAAGGCTCGCATGCGAGGCTAGTGTGCAAGGCTGCGTGCAAGGGAAGCGTGCAGGGCGAGTGTGCGAGGCCACTGTGCACGGCGCCAGCACTAGCGAGCCATCATCCGCGTTGCCATGGCTCGCTTGGCCTTGGCTTGCCAGGCCCCGACACGAGCAATCACGCATTTTCTTTGCAACCGACCATCAATGCCGCCCAACGGGGCCAGCACGAGCAGTCATCCGCGGTCCCCTGGCCCTGCGCACGTTTGTCTTTGAAACCGAGCATCAATGCCACAGAAAGTGCCGGGGCGCCAGCTGGAGCCATCATCCGACGTGCCATGGCTCGCTTGGCCTTGGCTTGCCGGGCCCCGACACGAGCAATCGCGCATTTTCTTTGCAACCGACCATCAATGCCGCCCAACGGGGCCAGCACGAGCAGTCATCCGCGGTCCCCTGGCCCTGCGCACGTTTGTCTTTGAAACCGAGCATCAATGCCACAGAAAGTGCCGGGGCGCCAGCTGGAGCCATCATCCGACGTGCCATGGCTCTGGTCCCATGGTCTTCGCAACCGAGCATTCGTGACACCCGCGGGGCCAGGACACCAACCCTTCCGACACGAGCATTCGCGCATGTTCTTTGGCCACACAACGGCGCCAGCACGAGCAAAATCATCCGCGGTGCGGTGGCCTTGCACGGCCTTTTGTCTTTGGAACCAACCATCAGTGCCACGGGAAGTGCCGGAGTCCCGGCATCCGCGGTGCCAAGTCATTGCGCCCTTGGTCTCTGCAGCGGGGCATGCCGGGCACTCCCAACCATTGCAAGCAAGCAAGCAAGCAAGAAAGAAAGTAAGTAAGTAAGTAAGTATTACATATAGGGGCGGGACATGCGGGGAGATCTGCGAAACGTGCATTACGGGGCACACGCGTACCTACCGGGGCATACCGACCCCTATTGGGGCACACGTGTGCATATCGGGGCATACCGGGCCTATCGGGGCACACGCGTACATACCGGGGCATACCGAGCCCTACTGGGGCACACGTGCGCATATCGGGGCGTACCAAGCCTATCGGGGCATACGCATGTATCCCAAGGCATGCCGAGTCTATCCGGGCATACGCGTTCATACCGGGGCGTAACGGGCCTATCGGGGCATACTTGGGCATATCCGGGCAAAAAATGCCCAAAACTTGCGCAACCTTGGCAACCGTGGTCCATTCCTCTCTATATGCCTAGCCTTGCCAACCGTGGTCCATTCCTCACTATATGCCATGGCCTTGTGCCCATGGTCTTCCCAAGACAGCGTCCAAGGCCCCCGGAAGGCCAAGGGAGCCCAACCCAGCAATGCCCTGCTATGGCAAGCCGAGGCCAAGCATTCCGGTGCCTATCCGGGCAAAAATGCAATTCCTCTCTATATGCCTAGCCTTGGCAACCGTGGTCCATTCCCCACCATATGCCATGGCCTTGTGCCCATGGTCTTCCCAAGACAGTGTCCAAGGCGCCCGGAAGGCCAAGGGAGCCCAACCCAGCAATGCCCTGCTTTGGCAAGCCAAGGCCAAGCATTCCGGTGCCTAACCTTGGCAACCGTGGTCCTTTCCTCACCATATGCCATGGCCTTGTGCCCATGGTCTTCGCAAGACATCGTCCAAGGCGCCCAAAAGGCCAAGGGAGCCCAACCCAGCAATGCCTTGCTAGGACAAGCCAAGGCCAAGCATTCCGGTGCCTATCCGGGCAAAAACGCCCAAAGCATGCCCATTCCTTAGCCTATCCAGGCAAAAACGCCCAAAATCTGCACATTCTAGTGCCTATCCGGGCAAAAACGCCCACCAGCATGCCACCCTCCTATAGGGTTTGCGCAACCAACCAGCCTAACCACCAGTGGCAACCAAAGGTGCTGTTAGCGACGACTTCTGAAGACGCAACGAGACGCGACGTGTTTGCGCCCAGACGCGACGAGACGATGCGGGATCTGCGCCCAAGAATGCCTAGACCCGTCGACTTGATGCGGGATCAGCTCGCCCAAGCATGCCTAGTGTGCAAGGCCTGTGTGCAAGGCTAGTGTCCAAGGCTAGTGTGCAAGGCTCATGTGGAACGCTAGTGCGCAAGGCTAGTGCCCAAGGCTTGTGTGCCAGGCCCATGTGCAAGGCTAGTGTCCAGGGCTTGTGTGCATTGCTTGAGTGCAAGGCTTGTGTGCATTGCTCGAGTGCATGGCTTGTGTGCAAGGGTTGTGCGCAAGGCTAGTGTGCGGGGCTTGTGCGCATGGCTAATGTGCACGGCTTGTGTGCATGGCTACCGTGCAAGGCTAGTTTGCATGGCTAGGGTGCAAGGCTCGCATGCGAGGCTAGTGTGCAAGGCTGCGTGCAAGGGAAGCGTGCAGGGCGAGTGTGCGAGGCCACTGTGCACGGTGCCAGCACTAGCGAGCCATCATCCGCGTTGCCATGGCTCGCTTGGCCTTGGCTTGCCAGGCCCCGACACGAGCAATCGCGCATTTTCTTTGCAACCGACCATCAATGCCGCCCAACGGGGCCAGCACGAGCAGTCATCCGCGGTCCCCTGGCCCTGCGCACGTTTGTCTTTGAAACCGAGCATCAATGCCACAGAAAGTGCCGGGGCGCCAGCTGGAGCCATCATCCGACGTGCCATGGCTCGCTTGGCCTTGGCTTGCCGGGCCCCGACACGAGCAATCGCGCATTTTCTTTGCAACCGACCATCAATGCCGCCCAACGGGGCCAGCACGAGCAGTCATCCGCGGTCCCCTGGCCCTGCGCACGTTTGTCTTTGAAACCGAGCATCAATGCCACAGAAAGTGCCGGGGCGCCAGCTGGAGCCATCATCCGACGTGCCGTGGCTCTGGTCCCATGGTCTTCGCAACCGAGCATTCGTGACACCCGCGGGGCCAGGACACCAACCCTTCCGACACGAGCATTCGCGCATGTTCTTTGGCCACACAACGGCGCCAGCACGAGCAAAATCATCCGCGGTGCGGTGGCCTTGCACGGCCTTTTGTCTTTGGAACCAACCATCAGTGCCACGGGAAGTGCCGGAGTCCCGGCATCCGCGGTGCCAAGTCATTGCGCCCTTGGTCTCTGCAGCGGGGCATGCCGGGCACTCCCAACCATTGCAAGCAACCAAGCAAGCAAGAAAGAAAGTAAGTAAGTAAGTAAGTATTACATATAGGGGCGGGACATGCGGGGAGATCTGCGAAACGTGCATTACGGGGCACACGCGTACCTACCGGGGCATACCGACCCCTATTGGGGCACACGTGTGCATATCGGGGCATACCGGGCCTATCGGGGCACACGCGTACATACCGGGGCATACCGAGCCCTACTGGGGCACACGTGCGCATATCGGGGCGTACCAAGCCTATCGGGGCATACGCATGTATCCCAAGGCATACCGAGTCTATCCGGGCATACGCGTTCATACCGGGGCGTAACGGGCCTATCGGGGCATACTTGGGCATATCCGGGCAAAAAATGCCCAAAACTTGCGCAACCTTGGCAACCGTGGTCCATTCCTCTCTATATGCCTAGCCTTGCCAACCGTGGTCCATTCCTCACTATATGCCATGGCCTTGTGCCCATGGTCTTCCCAAGACAGCGTCCAAGGCCCCCGGAAGGCCAAGGGAGCCCAACCCAGCAATGCCCTGCTATGGCAAGCCGAGGCCAAGCATTCCGGTGCCTATCCGGGCAAAAATGCAATTCCTCTCTATATGCCTAGCCTTGGCAACCGTGGTCCATTCCCCACCATATGCCATGGCCTTGTGCCCATGGTCTTCCCAAGACAGTGTCCAAGGCGCCCGGAAGGCCAAGGGAGCCCAACCCAGCAATGCCCTGCTTTGGCAAGCCAAGGCCAAGCATTCCGGTGCCTAACCTTGGCAACCGTGGTCCTTTCCTCACCATATGCCATGGCCTTGTGCCCATGGTCTTCGCAAGACATCGTCCAAGGCGCCCAAAAGGCCAAGGGAGCCCAACCCAGCAATGCCTTGCTAGGACAAGCCAAGGCCAAGCATTCCGGTGCCTATCCGGGCAAAAACGCCCAAAGCATGCCCATTCCTTAGCCTATCCAGGCAAAAACGCCCAAAATCTGCACATTCTAGTGCCTATCCGGGCAAAAACGCCCACCAGCATGCCACCCTCCTATAGGGTTTGCGCAACCAACCAGCCTAACCACCAGTGGCAACCAAAGGTGCTGTTAGCGACGACTTCTGAAGACGCAACGAGACGCGACGTGTTTGCGCCCAGACGCGACGAGACGATGCGGGATCTGCGCCCAAGAATGCCTAGACCCGTCGACTTGATGCGGGATCAGCTCGCCCAAGCATGCCTAGTGTGCAAGGCCTGTGTGCAAGGCTAGTGTCCAAGGCTAGTGTGCAAGGCTCATGTGGAACGCTAGTGCGCAAGGCTAGTGCCCAAGGCTTGTGTGCCAGGCCCGTGTGCAAGGCTAGTGTCCAGGGCTTGTGTGCATTGCTTGAGTGCAAGGCTTGTGTGCATTGCTCGAGTGCATGGCTTGTGTGCAAGGGTTGTGCGCAAGGCTAGTGTGCGGGGCTTGTGCGCATGGCTAATGTGCACGGCTTGTGTGCATGGCTACCGTGCAAGGCTAGTTTGCATGGCTAGGGTGCAAGGCTCGCATGCGAGGCTAGTGTGCAAGGCTGCGTGCAAGGGAAGCGTGCAGGGCGAGTGTGCGAGGCCACTGTGCACGGCGCCAGCACTAGCGAGCCATCATCCGCGTTGCCATGGCTCGCTTGGCCTTGGCTTGCCAGGCCCCGACACGAGCAATCACGCATTTTCTTTGCAACCGACCATCAATGCCGCCCAACGGGGCCAGCACGAGCAGTCATCCGCGGTCCCCTGGCCCTGCGCACGTTTGTCTTTGAAACCGAGCATCAATGCCACAGAAAGTGCCGGGGCGCCAGCTGGAGCCATCATCCGACGTGCCATGGCTCGCTTGGCCTTGGCTTGCCGGGCCCCGACACGAGCAATCGCGCATTTTCTTTGCAACCGACCATCAATGCCGCCCAACGGGGCCAGCACGAGCAGTCATCCGCGGTCCCCTGGCCCTGCGCACGTTTGTCTTTGAAACCGAGCATCAATGCCACAGAAAGTGCCGGGGCGCCAGCTGGAGCCATCATCCGACGTGCCATGGCTCTGGTCCCATGGTCTTCGCAACCGAGCATTCGTGACACCCGCGGGGCCAGGACACCAACCCTTCCGACACGAGCATTCGCGCATGTTCTTTGGCCACACAACGGCGCCAGCACGAGCAAAATCATCCGCGGTGCGGTGGCCTTGCACGGCCTTTTGTCTTTGGAACCAACCATCAGTGCCACGGGAAGTGCCGGAGTCCCGGCATCCGCGGTGCCAAGTCATTGCGCCCTTGGTCTCTGCAGCGGGGCATGCCGGGCACTCCCAACCATTGCAAGCAAGCAAGCAAGCAAGAAAGAAAGTAAGTAAGTAAGTAAGTATTACATATAGGGGCGGGACATGCGGGGAGATCTGCGAAACGTGCATTACGGGGCACACGCGTACCTACCGGGGCATACCGACCCCTATTGGGGCACACGTGTGCATATCGGGGCATACCGGGCCTATCGGGGCACACGCGTACATACCGGGGCATACCGAGCCCTACTGGGGCACACGTGCGCATATCGGGGCGTACCAAGCCTATCGGGGCATACGCATGTATCCCAAGGCATGCCGAGTCTATCCGGGCATACGCGTTCATACCGGGGCGTAACGGGCCTATCGGGGCATACTTGGGCATATCCGGGCAAAAAATGCCCAAAACTTGCGCAACCTTGGCAACCGTGGTCCATTCCTCTCTATATGCCTAGCCTTGCCAACCGTGGTCCATTCCTCACTATATGCCATGGCCTTGTGCCCATGGTCTTCCCAAGACAGCGTCCAAGGCCCCCGGAAGGCCAAGGGAGCCCAACCCAGCAATGCCCTGCTATGGCAAGCCGAGGCCAAGCATTCCGGTGCCTATCCGGGCAAAAATGCAATTCCTCTCTATATGCCTAGCCTTGGCAACCGTGGTCCATTCCCCACCATATGCCATGGCCTTGTGCCCATGGTCTTCCCAAGACAGTGTCCAAGGCGCCCGGAAGGCCAAGGGAGCCCAACCCAGCAATGCCTTGCTTTGGCAAGCCAAGGCCAAGCATTCCGGTGCCTAACCTTGGCAACCGTGGTCCTTTCCTCACCATATGCCATGGCCTTGTGCCCATGGTCTTCGCAAGACATCGTCCAAGGCGCCCAAAAGGCCAAGGGAGCCCAACCCAGCAATGCCTTGCTAGGACAAGCCAAGGCCAAGCATTCCGGTGCCTATCCGGGCAAAAACGCCCAAAGCATGCCCATTCCTTAGCCTATCCAGGCAAAAACGCCCAAAATCTGCACATTCTAGTGCCTATCCGGGCAAAAACGCCCACCAGCATGCCACCCTCCTATAGGGTTTGCGCAACCAACCAGCCTAACCACCAGTGGCAACCAAAGGTGCTGTTAGCGACGACTTCTGAAGACGCAACGAGACGCGACGTGTTTGCGCCCAGACGCGACGAGACGATGCGGGATCTGCGCCCAAGAATGCCTAGACCCGTCGACTTGATGCGGGATCAGCTCGCCCAAGCATGCCTAGTGTGCAAGGCCTGTGTGCAAGGCTAGTGTCCAAGGCTAGTGTGCAAGGCTCATGTGGAACGCTAGTGCGCAAGGCTAGTGCCCAAGGCTTGTGTGCCAGGCCCGTGTGCAAGGCTAGTGTCCAGGGCTTGTGTGCATTGCTTGAGTGCAAGGCTTGTGTGCATTGCTCGAGTGCATGGCTTGTGTGCAAGGGTTGTGCGCAAGGCTAGTGTGCCGGGCTTGTGCGCATGGCTAATGTGCACGGCTTGTGTGCATGGCTACCGTGCAAGGCTAGTTTGCATGGCTAGGGTGCAAGGCTCGCATGCGAGGCTAGTGTGCAAGGCTGCGTGCAAGGGAAGCGTGCAGGGCGAGTGTGCGAGGCCACTGTGCACGGCGCCAGCACTAGCGAGCCATCATCCGCGTTGCCATGGCTCGCTTGGCCTTGGCTTGCCAGGCCCCGACACGAGCAATCACGCATTTTCTTTGCAACCGACCATCAATGCCGCCCAACGGGGCCAGCACGAGCAGTCATCCGCGGTCCCCTGGCCCTGCGCACGTTTGTCTTTGAAACCGAGCATCAATGCCACAGAAAGTGCCGGGGCGCCAGCTGGAGCCATCATCCGACGTGCCATGGCTCGCTTGGCCTTGGCTTGCCGGGCCCCGACACGAGCAATCGCGCATTTTCTTTGCAACCGACCATCAATGCTGCCCAACGGGGCCAGCACGAGCAGTCATCCGCGGTCCCCTGGCCCTGCGCACGTTTGTCTTTGAAACCGAGCATCAATGCCACAGAAAGTGCCGGGGCGCCAGCTGGAGCCATCATCCGACGTGCCATGGCTCTGGTCCCATGGTCTTCGCAACCGAGCATTCGTGACACCCGCGGGGCCAGGACACCAACCCTTCCGACACGAGCATTCGCGCATGTTCTTTGGCCACACAACGGCGCCAGCACGAGCAAAATCATCCGCGGTGCGGTGGCCTTGCACGGCCTTTTGTCTTTGGAACCAACCATCAGTGCCACGGGAAGTGCCGGAGTCCCGGCATCCGCGGTGCCAAGTCATTGCGCCCTTGGTCTCTGCAGCGGGGCATGCCGGGCACTCCCAACCATTGCAAGCAAGCAAGCAAGCAAGAAAGAAAGTAAGTAAGTAAGTAAGTATTACATATAGGGGCGGGACATGCGGGGAGATCTGCGAAACGTGCATTACGGGGCACACGCGTACCTACCGGGGCATACCGACCCCTATTGGGGCACACGTGTGCATATCGGGGCATACCGGGCCTATCGGGGCACACGCGTACATACCGGGGCATACCGAGCCCTACTGGGGCACACGTGCGCATATCGGGGCGTACCAAGCCTATCGGGGCATACGCATGTATCCCAAGGCATGCCGAGTCTATCCGGGCATACGCGTTCATACCGGGGCGTAACGGGCCTATCGGGGCATACTTGGGCATATCCGGGCAAAAAATGCCCAAAACTTGCGCAACCTTGGCAACCGTGGTCCATTCCTCTCTATATGCCTAGCCTTGCCAACCGTGGTCCATTCCTCACTATATGCCATGGCCTTGTGCCCATGGTCTTCCCAAGACAGCGTCCAAGGCCCCCGGAAGGCCAAGGGAGCCCAACCCAGCAATGCCCTGCTATGGCAAGCCAAGGCCAAGCATTCCGGTGCCTATCCGGGCAAAAATGCAATTCCTCTCTATATGCCTAGCCTTGGCAACCGTGGTCCATTCCCCACCATATGCCATGGCCTTGTGCCCATGGTCTTCCCAAGACAGTGTCCAAGGCGCCCGGAAGGCCAAGGGAGCCCAACCCAGCAATGCCCTGCTTTGGCAAGCCAAGGCCAAGCATTCCGGTGCCTAACCTTGGCAACCGTGGTCCTTTCCTCACCATATGCCATGGCCTTGTGCCCATGGTCTTCGCAAGACATCGTCCAAGGCGCCCAAAAGGCCAAGGGAGCCCAACCCAGCAATGCCTTGCTAGGACAAGCCAAGGCCAAGCATTCCGGTGCCTATCCGGGCAAAAACGCCCAAAGCATGCCCATTCCTTAGCCTATCCAGGCAAAAACGCCCAAAATCTGCACATTCTAGTGCCTATCCGGGCAAAAACGCCCACCAGCATGCCACCCTCCTATAGGGTTTGCGCAACCAACCAGCCTAACCACCAGTGGCAACCAAAGGTGCTGTTAGCGACGACTTCTGAAGACGCAACGAGACGCGACGTGTTTGCGCCCAGACGCGACGAGACGATGCGGGATCTGCGCCCAAGAATGCCTAGACCCGTCGACTTGATGCGGGATCAGCTCGCCCAAGCATGCCTAGTGTGCAAGGCCTGTGTGCAAGGCTAGTGTCCAAGGCTAGTGTGCAAGGCTCATGTGGAACGCTAGTGCGCAAGGCTAGTGCCCAAGGCTTGTGTGCCAGGCCCGTGTGCAAGGCTAGTGTCCAGGGCTTGTGTGCATTGCTTGAGTGCAAGGCTTGTGTGCATTGCTCGAGTGCATGGCTTGTGTGCAAGGGTTGTGCGCAAGGCTAGTGTGCCGGGCTTGTGCGCATGGCTAATGTGCACGGCTTGTGTGCATGGCTACCGTGCAAGGCTAGTTTGCATGGCTAGGGTGCAAGGCTCGCATGCGAGGCTAGTGTGCAAGGCTGCGTGCAAGGGAAGCGTGCAGGGCGAGTGTGCGAGGCCACTGTGCACGGCGCCAGCACTAGCGAGCCATCATCCGCGTTGCCATGGCTCGCTTGGCCTTGGCTTGCCAGGCCCCGACACGAGCAATCACGCATTTTCTTTGCAACCGACCATCAATGCCGCCCAACGGGGCCAGCACGAGCAGTCATCCGCGGTCCCCTGGCCCTGCGCACGTTTGTCTTTGAAACCGAGCATCAATGCCACAGAAAGTGCCGGGGCGCCAGCTGGAGCCATCATCCGACGTGCCATGGCTCGCTTGGCCTTGGCTTGCCGGGCCCCGACACGAGCAATCGCGCATTTTCTTTGCAACCGACCATCAATGCTGCCCAACGGGGCCAGCACGAGCAGTCATCCGCGGTCCCCTGGCCCTGCGCACGTTTGTCTTTGAAACCGAGCATCAATGCCACAGAAAGTGCCGGGGCGCCAGCTGGAGCCATCATCCGACGTGCCATGGCTCTGGTCCCATGGTCTTCGCAACCGAGCATTCGTGACACCCGCGGGGCCAGGACACCAACCCTTCCGACACGAGCATTCGCGCATGTTCTTTGGCCACACAACGGCGCCAGCACGAGCAAAATCATCCGCGGTGCGGTGGCCTTGCACGGCCTTTTGTCTTTGGAACCAACCATCAGTGCCACGGGAAGTGCCGGAGTCCCGGCATCCGCGGTGCCAAGTCATTGCGCCCTTGGTCTCTGCAGCGGGGCATGCCGGGCACTCCCAACCATTGCAAGCAAGCAAGCAAGCAAGAAAGAAAGTAAGTAAGTAAGTAAGTATTACATATAGGGGCGGGACATGCGGGGAGATCTGCGAAACGTGCATTACGGGGCACACGCGTACCTACCGGGGCATACCGACCCCTATTGGGGCACACGTGTGCATATCGGGGCATACCGGGCCTATCGGGGCACACGCGTACATACCGGGGCATACCGAGCCCTACTGGGGCACACGTGCGCATATCGGGGCGTACCAAGCCTATCGGGGCATACGCATGTATCCCAAGGCATGCCGAGTCTATCCGGGCATACGCGTTCATACCGGGGCGTAACGGGCCTATCGGGGCATACTTGGGCATATCCGGGCAAAAAATGCCCAAAACTTGCGCAACCTTGGCAACCGTGGTCCATTCCTCTCTATATGCCTAGCCTTGCCAACCGTGGTCCATTCCTCACTATATGCCATGGCCTTGTGCCCATGGTCTTCCCAAGACAGCGTCCAAGGCCCCCGGAAGGCCAAGGGAGCCCAACCCAGCAATGCCCTGCTATGGCAAGCCAAGGCCAAGCATTCCGGTGCCTATCCGGGCAAAAATGCAATTCCTCTCTATATGCCTAGCCTTGGCAACCGTGGTCCATTCCCCACCATATGCCATGGCCTTGTGCCCATGGTCTTCCCAAGACAGTGTCCAAGGCGCCCGGAAGGCCAAGGGAGCCCAACCCAGCAATGCCCTGCTTTGGCAAGCCAAGGCCAAGCATTCCGGTGCCTAACCTTGGCAACCGTGGTCCTTTCCTCACCATATGCCATGGCCTTGTGCCCATGGTCTTCGCAAGACATCGTCCAAGGCGCCCAAAAGGCCAAGGGAGCCCAACCCAGCAATGCCTTGCTAGGACAAGCCAAGGCCAAGCATTCCGGTGCCTATCCGGGCAAAAACGCCCAAAGCATGCCCATTCCTTAGCCTATCCAGGCAAAAACGCCCAAAATCTGCACATTCTAGTGCCTATCCGGGCAAAAACGCCCACCAGCATGCCACCCTCCTATAGGGTTTGCGCAACCAACCAGCCTAACCACCAGTGGCAACCAAAGGTGCTGTTAGCGACGACTTCTGAAGACGCAACGAGACGCGACGTGTTTGCGCCCAGACGCGACGAGACGATGCGGGATCTGCGCCCAAGAATGCCTAGACCCGTCGACTTGATGCGGGATCAGCTCGCCCAAGCATGCCTAGTGTGCAAGGCCTGTGTGCAAGGCTAGTGTCCAAGGCTAGTGTGCAAGGCTCATGTGGAACGCTAGTGCGCAAGGCTAGTGCCCAAGGCTTGTGTGCCAGGCCCGTGTGCAAGGCTAGTGTCCAGGGCTTGTGTGCATTGCTTGAGTGCAAGGCTTGTGTGCATTGCTCGAGTGCATGGCTTGTGTGCAAGGGTTGTGCGCAAGGCTAGTGTGCGGGGCTTGTGCGCATGGCTAATGTGCACGGCTTGTGTGCATGGCTACCGTGCAAGGCTAGTTTGCATGGCTAGGGTGCAAGGCTCGCATGCGAGGCTAGTGTGCAAGGCTGCGTGCAAGGGAAGCGTGCAGGGCGAGTGTGCGAGGCCACTGTGCACGGCGCCAGCACTAGCGAGCCATCATCCGCGTTGCCATGGCTCGCTTGGCCTTGGCTTGCCAGGCCCCGACACGAGCAATCGCGCATTTTCTTTGCAACCGACCATCAATGCCGCCCAACGGGGCCAGCACGAGCAGTCATCCGCGGTCCCCTGGCCCTGCGCACGTTTGTCTTTGAAACCGAGCATCAATGCCACAGAAAGTGCCGGGGCGCCAGCTGGAGCCATCATCCGACGTGCCATGGCTCGCTTGGCCTTGGCTTGCCGGGCCCCGACACGAGCAATCGCGCATTTTCTTTGCAACCGACCATCAATGCCGCCCAACGGGGCCAGCACGAGCAGTCATCCGCGGTCCCCTGGCACTGCGCACGTTTGTCTTTGAAACCGAGCATCAATGCCACAGAAAGTGCCGGGGCGCCAGCTGGAGCCATCATCCGACGTGCCATGGCTCTGGTCCCATGGTCTTCGCAACCGAGCATTCGTGACACCCGCGGGGCCAGGACACCAACCCTTCCGACACGAGCATTCGCGCATGTTCTTTGGCCACACAACGGCGCCAGCACGAGCAAAATCATCCGCGGTGCGGTGGCCTTGCACGGCCTTTTGTCTTTGGAACCAACCATCAGTGCCACGGGAAGTGCCGGAGTCCCGGCATCCGCGGTGCCAAGTCATTGCGCCCTTGGTCTCTGCAGCGGGGCATGCCGGGCACTCCCAACCATTGCAAGCAAGCAAGCAAGCAAGAAAGAAAGTAAGTAAGTAAGTAAGTATTACATATAGGGGCGGGACATGCGGGGAGATCTGCGAAACGTGCATTACGGGGCACACGCGTACCTACCGGGGCATACCGACCCCTATTGGGGCACACGTGTGCATATCGGGGCATACCGGGCCTATCGGGGCATACCGGGCCTATCGGGGCACACGCGTACATACCGGGGCATACCGAGCCCTACTGGGGCACACGTGCGCATATCGGGGCGTACCAAGCCTATCGGGGCATACGCATGTATCCCAAGGCATACCGAGTCTATCCGGGCATACGCGTTCATACCGGGGCGTAACGGGCCTATCGGGGCATACTTGGGCATATCCGGGCAAAAAATGCCCAAAACTTGCGCAACCTTGGCAACCGTGGTCCATTCCTCTCTATATGCCTAGCCTTGCCAACCGTGGTCCATTCCTCACTATATGCCATGGCCTTGTGCCCATGGTCTTCCCAAGACAGCGTCCAAGGCCCCCGGAAGGCCAAGGGAGCCCAACCCAGCAATGCCCTGCTATGGCAAGCCAAGGCCAAGCATTCCGGTGCCTATCCGGGCAAAAATGCGATTCCTCTCTATATGCCTAGCCTTGGCAACCGTGGTCCATTCCCCACCATATGCCATGGCCTTGTACCCATGGTCTTCCCAAGACAGTGTCCAAGGCGCCCGGAAGGCCAAGGGAGCCCAACCCAGCAATGCCCTGCTATGGCAAGCCAAGGCCAAGCATTCCGGTGCCTAACCTTGGCAACCGTGGTCCTTTCCTCACCATATGCCATGGCCTTGTGCCCATGGTCTTCGCAAGACATCGTCCAAGGCGCCCAAAAGGCCAAGGGAGCCCAACCCAGCAATGCCCTGCTAGGGCAAGCCAAGGCCAAGCATTCCGGTGCCTAACCTTGGCAACCGTGGTCCTTTCCTCACCATATGCCATGGCCTTGTGCCCATGGTCTTCGCAAGACATCGTCCAAGGCGCCCAAAAGGCCAAGGGAGCCCAACCCAGCAATGCCTTGCTAGGACAAGCCAAGGCCAAGCATTCCGGTGCCTATCCGGGCAAAAACGCCCAAAGCATGCCCATTCCTTAGCCTATCCAGGCAAAAACGCCCAAAATCTGCACATTCTAGTGCCTATCCGGGCAAAAACGCCCACCAGCATGCCACC
>NW_027518795.1:1202500-1207500 GCF_043159265.1 Tasmannia lanceolata | reverse complement strand
ATTACATATAGGGGCGGGACATGCGGGGAGATCTGCGAAACGTGCATTACGGGGCACACGCGTACCTACCGGGGCATACCGACCCCTATTGGGGCACACGTGTGCATATCGGGGCATACCGGGCCTATCGGGGCACACGCGTACATACCGGGGCATACCGAGCCCTACTGGGGCACACGTGCGCATATCGGGGCGTACCAAGCCTATCGGGGCATACGCATGTATCCCAAGGCATACCGAGTCTATCCGGGCATACGCGTTCATACCGGGGCGTAACGGGCCTATCGGGGCATACTTGGGCATATCCGGGCAAAAAATGCCCAAAACTTGCGCAACCTTGGCAACCGTGGTCCATTCCTCTCTATATGCCTAGCCTTGCCAACCGTGGTCCATTCCTCACTATATGCCATGGCCTTGTGCCCATGGTCTTCCCAAGACAGCGTCCAAGGCCCCCGGAAGGCCAAGGGAGCCCAACCCAGCAATGCCCTGCTATGGCAAGCCAAGGCCAAGCATTCCGGTGCCTATCCGGGCAAAAATGCAATTCCTCTCTATATGCCTAGCCTTGGCAACCGTGGTCCATTCCCCACCATATGCCATGGCCTTGTGCCCATGGTCTTCCCAAGACAGTGTCCAAGGCGCCCGGAAGGCCAAGGGAGCCCAACCCAGCAATGCCCTGCTTTGGCAAGCCAAGGCCAAGCATTCCGGTGCCTAACCTTGGCAACCGTGGTCCTTTCCTCACCATATGCCATGGCCTTGTGCCCATGGTCTTCGCAAGACATCGTCCAAGGCGCCCAAAAGGCCAAGGGAGCCCAACCCAGCAATGCCTTGCTAGGACAAGCCAAGGCCAAGCATTCCGGTGCCTATCCGGGCAAAAACGCCCAAAGCATGCCCATTCCTTAGCCTATCCAGGCAAAAACGCCCAAAATCTGCACATTCTAGTGCCTATCCGGGCAAAAACGCCCACCAGCATGCCACCCTCCTATAGGGTTTGCGCAACCAACCAGCCTAACCACCAGTGGCAACCAAAGGTGCTGTTAGCGACGACTTCTGAAGACGCAACGAGACGCGACGTGTTTGCGCCCAGACGCGACGAGACGATGCGGGATCTGCGCCCAAGAATGCCTAGACCCGTCGACTTGATGCGGGATCAGCTCGCCCAAGCATGCCTAGTGTGCAAGGCCTGTGTGCAAGGCTAGTGTCCAAGGCTAGTGTGCAAGGCTCATGTGGAACGCTAGTGCGCAAGGCTAGTGCCCAAGGCTTGTGTGCCAGGCCCGTGTGCAAGGCTAGTGTCCAGGGCTTGTGTGCATTGCTTGAGTGCAAGGCTTGTGTGCATTGCTCGAGTGCATGGCTTGTGTGCAAGGGTTGTGCGCAAGGCTAGTGTGCGGGGCTTGTGCGCATGGCTAATGTGCACGGCTTGTGTGCATGGCTACCGTGCAAGGCTAGTTTGCATGGCTAGGGTGCAAGGCTCGCATGCGAGGCTAGTGTGCAAGGCTGCGTGCAAGGGAAGCGTGCAGGGCGAGTGTGCGAGGCCACTGTGCACGGCGCCAGCACTAGCGAGCCATCATCCGCGTTGCCATGGCTCGCTTCGCCTTGGCTTGCCAGGCCCCGACACGAGCAATCGCGCATTTTCTTTGCAACCGACCATCAATGCCGCCCAACGGGGCCAGCACGAGCAGTGATCCGCGGTCCCCTGGCCCTGCGCACGTTTGTCTTTGAAACCGAGCATCAATGCCACAGAAAGTGCCGGGGCGCCAGCTGGAGCCATCATCCGACGTGCCATGGCTCGCTTGGCCTTGGCTTGCCGGGCCCCGACACGAGCAATCGCGCATTTTCTTTGCAACCGACCATCAATGCTGCCCAACGGGGCCAGCACGAGCAGTCATCCGCGGTCCCCTGGCCCTGCGCACGTTTGTCTTTGAAACCGAGCATCAATGCCACAGAAAGTGCCGGGGCGCCAGCTGGAGCCATCATCCGACGTGCCATGGCTCTGGTCCCATGGTCTTCGCAACCGAGCATTCGTGACACCCGCGGGGCCAGGACACCAACCCTTCCGACACGAGCATTCGCGCATGTTATTTGGCCACACAACGGCGCCAGCACGAGCAAAATCATCCGCGGTGCGGTGGCCTTGCACGGCCTTTTGTCTTTGGAACCAACCATCAGTGCCACGGGAAGTGCCGGAGTCCCGGCATCCGCGGTGCCAAGTCATTGCGCCCTTGGTCTCTGCAGCGGGGCATGCCGGGCACTCCCAACCATTGCAAGCAAGCAAGCAAGCAAGAAAGAAAGTAAGTAAGTAAGTAAGTATTACATATAGGGGCGGGACATGCGGGGAGATCTGCGAAACGTGCATTACGGGGCACACGCGTACCTACCGGGGCATACCGACCCCTATTGGGGCACACGTGTGCATATCGGGGCATACCGGGCCTATCGGGGCACACGCGTACATACCGGGGCATACCGAGCCCTACTGGGGCACACGTGCGCATATCGGGGCGTACCAAGCCTATCGGGGCATACGCATGTATCCCAAGGCATACCGAGTCTATCCGGGCATACGCGTTCATACCGGGGCGTAACGGGCCTATCGGGGCATACTTGGGCATATCCGGGCAAAAAATGCCCAAAACTTGCGCAACCTTGGCAACCGTGGTCCATTCCTCTCTATATGCCTAGCCTTGCCAACCGTGGTCCATTCCTCACTATATGCCATGGCCTTGTGCCCATGGTCTTCCCAAGACAGCGTCCAAGGCCCCCGGAAGGCCAAGGGAGCCCAACCCAGCAATGCCCTGCTATGGCAAGCCAAGGCCAAGCATTCCGGTGCCTATCCGGGCAAAAATGCAATTCCTCTCTATATGCCTAGCCTTGGCAACCGTGGTCCATTCCCCACCATATGCCATGGCCTTGTGCCCATGGTCTTCCCAAGACAGTGTCCAAGGCGCCCGGAAGGCCAAGGGAGCCCAACCCAGCAATGCCCTGCTTTGGCAAGCCAAGGCCAAGCATTCCGGTGCCTAACCTTGGCAACCGTGGTCCTTTCCTCACCATATGCCATGGCCTTGTGCCCATGGTCTTCGCAAGACATCGTCCAAGGCGCCCAAAAGGCCAAGGGAGCCCAACCCAGCAATGCCTTGCTAGGACAAGCCAAGGCCAAGCATTCCGGTGCCTATCCGGGCAAAAACGCCCAAAGCATGCCCATTCCTTAGCCTATCCAGGCAAAAACGCCCAAAATCTGCACATTCTAGTGCCTATCCGGGCAAAAACGCCCACCAGCATGCCACCCTCCTATAGGGTTTGCGCAACCAACCAGCCTAACCACCAGTGGCAACCAAAGGTGCTGTTAGCGACGACTTCTGAAGACGCAACGAGACGCGACGTGTTTGCGCCCAGACGCGACGAGACGATGCGGGATCTGCGCCCAAGAATGCCTAGACCCGTCGACTTGATGCGGGATCAGCTCGCCCAAGCATGCCTAGTGTGCAAGGCCTGTGTGCAAGGCTAGTGTCCAAGGCTAGTGTGCAAGGCTCATGTGGAACGCTAGTGCGCAAGGCTAGTGCCCAAGGCTTGTGTGCCAGGCCCGTGTGCAAGGCTAGTGTCCAGGGCTTGTGTGCATTGCTTGAGTGCAAGGCTTGTGTGCATTGCTCGAGTGCATGGCTTGTGTGCAAGGGTTGTGCGCAAGGCTAGTGTGCGGGGCTTGTGCGCATGGCTAATGTGCACGGCTTGTGTGCATGGCTACCGTGCAAGGCTAGTTTGCATGGCTAGGGTGCAAGGCTCGCATGCGAGGCTAGTGTGCAAGGCTGCGTGCAAGGGAAGCGTGCAGGGCGAGTGTGCGAGGCCACTGTGCACGGCGCCAGCACTAGCGAGCCATCATCCGCGTTGCCATGGCTCGCTTGGCCTTGGCTTGCCAGGCCCCGACACGAGCAATCGCGCATTTTCTTTGCAACCGACCATCAATGCCGCCCAACGGGGCCAGCACGAGCAGTCATCCGCGGTCCCCTGGCCCTGCGCACGTTTGTCTTTGAAACCGAGCATCAATGCCACAGAAAGTGCCGGGGCGCCAGCTGGAGCCATCATCCGACGTGCCATGGCTCGCTTGGCCTTGGCTTGCCGGGCCCCGACACGAGCAATCGCGCATTTTCTTTGCAACCGACCATCAATGCCGCCCAACGGGGCCAGCACGAGCAGTCATCCGCGGTCCCCTGGCACTGCGCACGTTTGTCTTTGAAACCGAGCATCAATGCCACAGAAAGTGCCGGGGCGCCAGCTGGAGCCATCATCCGACGTGCCATGGCTCTGGTCCCATGGTCTTCGCAACCGAGCATTCGTGACACCCGCGGGGCCAGGACACCAACCCTTCCGACACGAGCATTCGCGCATGTTCTTTGGCCACACAACGGCGCCAGCACGAGCAAAATCATCCGCGGTGCGGTGGCCTTGCACGGCCTTTTGTCTTTGGAACCAACCATCAGTGCCACGGGAAGTGCCGGAGTCCCGGCATCCGCGGTGCCAAGTCATTGCGCCCTTGGTCTCTGCAGCGGGGCATGCCGGGCACTCCCAACCATTGCAAGCAAGCAAGCAAGCAAGAAAGAAAGTAAGTAAGTAAGTAAGTATTACATATAGGGGCGGGACATGCGGGGAGATCTGCGAAACGTGCATTACGGGGCACACGCGTACCTACCGGGGCATACCGACCCCTATTGGGGCACACGTGTGCATATCGGGGCATACCGGGCCTATCGGGGCATACCGGGCCTATCGGGGCACACGCGTACATACCGGGGCATACCGAGCCCTACTGGGGCACACGTGCGCATATCGGGGCGTACCAAGCCTATCGGGGCATACGCATGTATCCCAAGGCATACCGAGTCTATCCGGGCATACGCGTTCATACCGGGGCGTAACGGGCCTATCGGGGCATACTTGGGCATATCCGGGCAAAAAATGCCCAAAACTTGCGCAACCTTGGCAACCGTGGTCCATTCCTCTCTATATGCCTAGCC
>NW_027518795.1:1185000-1192500 GCF_043159265.1 Tasmannia lanceolata | reverse complement strand
GGTCTTCGCAAGACAGCGTCCAAGGCACCCGAAAGCCCAAGGGAACCCAAACCCGGCCGACACTTGCAATCGCACATGCTCTCTGAAACACACCATCAATGCCGCCCAACGGGGCCAGCACGAGCAGTCCTCCGCGGTCCCCTGGCCCTGCGCACGTTTGTCTTCGAAACCGAGCATCAATGCCACAGAAAGTGCCGGGGCGCCAGCTGGAGCCATCATCCGCGTTGCCATGGCTCGCTTGGCCTTGGCTTGCCAGGCCCCGACACGAGCAATCGCGCATTTTCTTTGCAACCGACCATCAATGCCGCCCAACGGGGCCAGCACGAGCAGTCATCCGCGGTCCCCTGGCCCTGCGCACGTTTGTCTTTGAAACCGAGCATCAATGCCACAGAAAGTGCCGGGGCGCCAGCTGGAGCCATCATCCGACGTGCCATGGCTCTGGTCCCATGGTCTTCGCAACCGAGCATTCGTGACACCCGCGGGGCCAGGACACCAACCCTTCCGACACGAGCATTCGCGCATGTTCTTTGGCCACACAACGGCGCCAGCACGAGCAAAATCATCCGCGGTGCGGTGGCCTTGCACGGCCTTTTGTCTTTGGAACCAACCATCAGTGCCACGGGAAGTGCCGGAGTCCCGGCATCCGCGGTGCCAAGTCATTGCGCCCTTGGTCTCTGCAGCGGGGCATGCCGGGCACTCCCAACCATTGCAAGCAAGCAAGCAAGCAAGAAAGAAAGTAAGTAAGTAAGTAAGTATTACATATAGGGGCGGGACATGCGGGGAGATCTGCGAAACGTGCATTACGGGGCACACGCGTACCTACCGGGGCATACCGACCCCTATTGGGGCACACGTGTGCATATCGGGGCATACCGGGCCTATCGGGGCATACCGGGCCTATCGGGGCACACGCGTACATACCGGGGCATACCGAGCCCTACTGGGGCACACGTGCGCATATCGGGGCGTACCAAGCCTATCGGGGCATACGCATGTATCCCAAGGCATACCGAGTCTATCCGGGCATACGCGTTCATACCGGGGCGTAACGGGCCTATCGGGGCATACTTGGGCATATCCGGGCAAAAAATGCCCAAAACTTGCGCAACCTTGGCAACCGTGGTCCATTCCTCTCTATATGCCTAGCCTTGCCAACCGTGGTCCATTCCTCACTATATGCCATGGCCTTGTGCCCATGGTCTTCCCAAGACAGCGTCCAAGGCCCCCGGAAGGCCAAGGGAGCCCAACCCAGCAATGCCCTGCTATGGCAAGCCAAGGCCAAGCATTCCGGTGCCTATCCGGGCAAAAATGCGATTCCTCTCTATATGCCTAGCCTTGGCAACCGTGGTCCATTCCCCACCATATGCCATGGCCTTGTGCCCATGGTCTTCCCAAGACAGTGTCCAAGGCGCCCGGAAGGCCAAGGGAGCCCAACCCAGCAATGCCCTGCTTTGGCAAGCCAAGGCCAAGCATTCCGGTGCCTAACCTTGGCAACCGTGGTCCTTTCCTCACCATATGCCATGGCCTTATGGTCTTCGCAAGACATCGTCCAAGGCGCCCAAAAGGCCAAGGGAGCCCAACCCAGCAATGCCTTGCTAGGACAAGCCAAGGCCAAGCATTCCGGTGCCTATCCGGGCAAAAACGCCCAAAGCATGCCCATTCCTTAGCCTATCCAGGCAAAAACGCCCAAAATCTGCACATTCTAGTGCCTATCCGGGCAAAAACGCCCACCAGCATGCCACCCTCCTATAGGGTTTGCGCAACCAACCAGCCTAACCACCAGTGGCAACCAAAGGTGCTGTTAGCGACGACTTCTGAAGACGCAACGAGACGCGACGTGTTTGCGCCCAGACGCGACGAGACGATGCGGGATCTGCGCCCAAGAATGCCTAGACCCGTCGACTTGATGCGGGATCAGCTCGCCCAAGCATGCCTAGTGTGCAAGGCCTGTGTGCAAGGCTAGTGTCCAAGGCTAGTGTGCAAGGCTCATGTGGAACGCTAGTGCGCAAGGCTAGTGCCCAAGGCTTGTGTGCCAGGCCCGTGTGCAAGGCTAGTGTCCAGGGCTTGTGTGCATTGCTTGAGTGCAAGGCTTGTGTGCATTGCTCGAGTGCATGGCTTGTGTGCAAGGGTTGTGCGCAAGGCTAGTGTGCGGGGCTTGTGCGCATGGCTAATGTGCACGGCTTGTGTGCATGGCTACCGTGCAAGGCTAGTTTGCATGGCTAGGGTGCAAGGCTCGCATGCGAGGCTAGTGTGCAAGGCTGCGTGCAAGGGAAGCGTGCAGGGCGAGTGTGCGAGGCCACTGTGCACGGCGCCAGCACTAGCGAGCCATCATCCGCGTTGCCATGGCTCGCTTGGCCTTGGCTTGCCAGGCCCCGACACGAGCAATCGCGCATTTTCTTTGCAACCGACCATCAATGCCGCCCAACGGGGCCAGCACGAGCAGTCATCCGCGGTCCCCTGGCCCTGCGCACGTTTGTCTTTGAAACCGAGCATCAATGCCACAGAAAGTGCCGGGGCGCCAGCTGGAGCCATCATCCGACGTGCCATGGCTCGCTTGGCCTTGGCTTGCCGGGCCCCGACACGAGCAATCGCGCATTTTCTTTGCAACCGACCATCAATGCTGCCCAACGGGGCCAGCACGAGCAGTCATCCGCGGTCCCCTGGCCCTGCGCACGTTTGTCTTTGAAACCGAGCATCAATGCCACAGAAAGTGCCGGGGCGCCAGCTGGAGCCATCATCCGACGTGCCATGGCTCTGGTCCCATGGTCTTCGCAACCGAGCATTCGTGACACCCGCGGGGCCAGGACACCAACCCTTCCGACACGAGCATTCGCGCATGTTCTTTGGCCACACAACGGCGCCAGCACGAGCAAAATCATCCGCGGTGCGGTGGCCTTGCACGGCCTTTTGTCTTTGGAACCAACCATCAGTGCCACGGGAAGTGCCGGAGTCCCGGCATCCGCGGTGCCAAGTCATTGCGCCCTTGGTCTCTGCAGCGGGGCATGCCGGGCACTCCCAACCATTGCAAGCAAGCAAGCAAGCAAGAAAGAAAGTAAGTAAGTAAGTAAGTATTACATATAGGGGCGGGACATGCGGGGAGATCTGCGAAACGTGCATTACGGGGCACACGCGTACCTACCGGGGCATACCGACCCCTATTGGGGCACACGTGTGCATATCGGGGCATACCGGGCCTATCGGGGCATACCGGGCCTATCGGGGCACACGCGTACATACCGGGGCATACCGAGCCCTACTGGGGCACACGTGCGCATATCGGGGCGTACCAAGCCTATCGGGGCATACGCATGTATCCCAAGGCATGCCGAGTCTATCCGGGCATACGCGTTCATACCGGGGCGTAACGGGCCTATCGGGGCATACTTGGGCATATCCGGGCAAAAAATGCCCAAAACTTGCGCAACCTTGGCAACCGTGGTCCATTCCTCTCTATATGCCTAGCCTTGCCAACCGTGGTCCATTCCTCACTATATGCCATGGCCTTGTGCCCATGGTCTTCCCAAGACAGCGTCCAAGGCCCCCGGAAGGCCAAGGGAGCCCAACCCAGCAATGCCCTGCTATGGCAAGCCGAGGCCAAGCATTCCGGTGCCTATCCGGGCAAAAATGCAATTCCTCTCTATATGCCTAGCCTTGGCAACCGTGGTCCATTCCCCACCATATGCCATGGCCTTGTGCCCATGGTCTTCCCAAGACAGTGTCCAAGGCGCCCGGAAGGCCAAGGGAGCCCAACCCAGCAATGCCCTGCTTTGGCAAGCCAAGGCCAAGCATTCCGGTGCCTAACCTTGGCAACCGTGGTCCTTTCCTCACCATATGCCATGGCCTTGTGCCCATGGTCTTCGCAAGACATCGTCCAAGGCGCCCAAAAGGCCAAGGGAGCCCAACCCAGCAATGCCTTGCTAGGACAAGCCAAGGCCAAGCATTCCGGTGCCTATCCGGGCAAAAACGCCCAAAGCATGCCCATTCCTTAGCCTATCCAGGCAAAAACGCCCAAAATCTGCACATTCTAGTGCCTATCCGGGCAAAAACGCCCACCAGCATGCCACCCTCCTATAGGGTTTCCGCAACCAACCAGCCTAACCACCAGTGGCAACCAAAGGTGCTGTTAGCGACGACTTCTGAAGACGCAACGAGACGCGACGTGTTTGCGCCCAGACGCGACGAGACGATGCGGGATCTGCGCCCAAGAATGCCTAGACCCGTCGACTTGATGCGGGATCAGCTCGCCCAAGCATGCCTAGTGTGCAAGGCCTGTGTGCAAGGCTAGGGTCCAAGGCTAGTGTGCAAGGCTCATGTGGAACGCTAGTGCGCAAGGCTAGTGCCCAAGGCTTGTGTGCCAGGCCCGTGTGCAAGGCTAGTGTCCAGGGCTTGTGTGCATTGCTTGAGTGCAAGGCTTGTGTGCATTGCTCGAGTGCATGGCTTGTGTGCAAGGGTTGTGCGCAAGGCTAGTGTGCGGGGCTTGTGCGCATGGCTAATGTGCACGGCTTGTGTGCATGGCTACCGTGCAAGGCTAGTTTGCATGGCTAGGGTGCAAGGCTCGCATGCGAGGCTAGTGTGCAAGGCTGCGTGCAAGGGAAGCGTGCAGGGCGAGTGTGCGAGGCCACTGTGCACGGCGCCAGCACTAGCGAGCCATCATCCGCGTTGCCATGGCTCGCTTGGCCTTGGCTTGCCAGGCCCCGACACGAGCAATCACGCATTTTCTTTGCAACCGACCATCAATGCCGCCCAACGGGGCCAGCACGAGCAGTCATCCGCGGTCCCCTGGCCCTGCGCACGTTTGTCTTTGAAACCGAGCATCAATGCCACAGAAAGTGCCGGGGCGCCAGCTGGAGCCATCATCCGACGTGCCATGGCTCGCTTGGCCTTGGCTTGCCGGGCCCCGACACGAGCAATCGCGCATTTTCTTTGCAACCGACCATCAATGCTGCCCAACGGGGCCAGCACGAGCAGTCATCCGCGGTCCCCTGGCCCTGCGCACGTTTGTCTTTGAAACCGAGCATCAATGCCACAGAAAGTGCCGGGGCGCCAGCTGGAGCCATCATCCGACGTGCCATGGCTCTGGTCCCATGGTCTTCGCAACCGAGCATTCGTGACACCCGCGGGGCCAGGACACCAACCCTTCCGACACGAGCATTCGCGCATGTTCTTTGGCCACACAACGGCGCCAGCACGAGCAAAATCATCCGCGGTGCGGTGGCCTTGCACGGCCTTTTGTCTTTGGAACCAACCATCAGTGCCACGGGAAGTGCCGGAGTCCCGGCATCCGCGGTGCCAAGTCATTGCGCCCTTGGTCTCTGCAGCGGGGCATGCCGGGCACTCCCAACCATTGCAAGCAAGCAAGCAAGCAAGAAAGAAAGTAAGTAAGTAAGTAAGTATTACATATAGGGGCGGGACATGCGGGGAGATCTGCGAAACGTGCATTACGGGGCACACGCGTACCTACCGGGGCATACCGACCCCTATTGGGGCACACGTGTGCATATCGGGGCATACCGGGCCTATCGGGGCACACGCGTACATACCGGGGCATACCGAGCCCTACTGGGGCACACGTGCGCATATCGGGGCGTACCAAGCCTATCGGGGCATACGCATGTATCCCAAGGCATGCCGAGTCTATCCGGGCATACGCGTTCATACCGGGGCGTAACGGGCCTATCGGGGCATACTTGGGCATATCCGGGCAAAAAATGCCCAAAACTTGCGCAACCTTGGCAACCGTGGTCCATTCCTCTCTATATGCCTAGCCTTGCCAACCGTGGTCCATTCCTCACTATATGCCATGGCCTTGTGCCCATGGTCTTCCCAAGACAGCGTCCAAGGCCCCCGGAAGGCCAAGGGAGCCCAACCCAGCAATGCCCTGCTATGGCAAGCCAAGGCCAAGCATTCCGGTGCCTATCCGGGCAAAAATGCAATTCCTCTCTATATGCCTAGCCTTGGCAACCGTGGTCCATTCCCCACCATATGCCATGGCCTTGTGCCCATGGTCTTCCCAAGACAGTGTCCAAGGCGCCCGGAAGGCCAAGGGAGCCCAACCCAGCAATGCCCTGCTTTGGCAAGCCAAGGCCAAGCATTCCGGTGCCTAACCTTGGCAACCGTGGTCCTTTCCTCACCATATGCCATGGCCTTGTGCCCATGGTCTTCGCAAGACATCGTCCAAGGCGCCCAAAAGGCCAAGGGAGCCCAACCCAGCAATGCCTTGCTAGGACAAGCCAAGGCCAAGCATTCCGGTGCCTATCCGGGCAAAAACGCCCAAAGCATGCCCATTCCTTAGCCTATCCAGGCAAAAACGCCCAAAATCTGCACATTCTAGTGCCTATCCGGGCAAAAACGCCCACCAGCATGCCACCCTCCTATAGGGTTTGCGCAACCAACCAGCCTAACCACCAGTGGCAACCAAAGGTGCTGTTAGCGACGACTTCTGAAGACGCAACGAGACGCGACGTGTTTGCGCCCAGACGCGACGAGACGATGCGGGATCTGCGCCCAAGAATGCCTAGACCCGTCGACTTGATGCGGGATCAGCTCGCCCAAGCATGCCTAGTGTGCAAGGCCTGTGTGCAAGGCTAGTGTCCAAGGCTAGTGTGCAAGGCTCATGTGGAACGCTAGTGCGCAAGGCTAGTGCCCAAGGCTTGTGTGCCAGGCCCGTGTGCAAGGCTAGTGTCCAGGGCTTGTGTGCATTGCTTGAGTGCAAGGCTTGTGTGCATTGCTCGAGTGCATGGCTTGTGTGCAAGGGTTGTGCGCAAGGCTAGTGTGCGGGGCTTGTGCGCATGGCTAATGTGCACGGCTTGTGTGCATGGCTACCGTGCAAGGCTAGTTTGCATGGCTAGGGTGCAAGGCTCGCATGCGAGGCTAGTGTGCAAGGCTGCGTGCAAGGGAAGCGTGCAGGGCGAGTGTGCGAGGCCACTGTGCACGGCGCCAGCACTAGCGAGCCATCATCCGCGTTGCCATGGCTCGCTTGGCCTTGGCTTGCCAGGCCCCGACACGAGCAATCGCGCATTTTCTTTGCAACCGACCATCAATGCCGCCCAACGGGGCCAGCACGAGCAGTCATCCGCGGTCCCCTGGCCCTGCGCACGTTTGTCTTTGAAACCGAGCATCAATGCCACAGAAAGTGCCGGGGCGCCAGCTGGAGCCATCATCCGACGTGCCATGGCTCGCTTGGCCTTGGCTTGCCGGGCCCCGACACGAGCAATCGCGCATTTTCTTTGCAACCGACCATCAATGCCGCCCAACGGGGCCAGCACGAGCAGTCATCCGCGGTCCCCTGGCACTGCGCACGTTTGTCTTTGAAACCGAGCATCAATGCCACAGAAAGTGCCGGGGCGCCAGCTGGAGCCATCATCCGACGTGCCATGGCTCTGGTCCCATGGTCTTCGCAACCGAGCATTCGTGACACCCGCGGGGCCAGGACACCAACCCTTCCGACACGAGCATTCGCGCATGTTCTTTGGCCACACAACGGCGCCAGCACGAGCAAAA
>NW_027518795.1:1162500-1175000 GCF_043159265.1 Tasmannia lanceolata | reverse complement strand
TGCCCAAGGCTAGTGAGCATGGCCTGTGTGCAAGGCTAGTGTGCAAGGCTTGTATGCAAGGCTAGTGTGCAAGGCTGGTGTGCAAGGCTTGTGGGCAAGGCTGGTGCGCAAGGCTAGTTCCCAAGGGTTGTGTGCAAGGCTAGTGCCCAAGGCAAGTGCGCAAGGCTCGTGCCCAAAGCTAGTGCGCAAGGCTTGTGTGCAAGGCTACTGCGATGGGCCAGTGCCCAAGGCTTGTGAGCAAGGCTTGTATGCATGGCTTGTGTGCAAGGCTAGCGTCCAAGGCTTGTGCGCATGGCTTGTGCGCAAGGCTTGTGTCCAAGGCTTTTGTGCAAGGCTCGTGCGCAAGGCTAGTGTGCAAGGCTTGTGCGCATTGGCAGGTAGCCCACCAGCATGCACGATCCAAATGCCACTCACGCGACAACACGGTGCCAAGCCGGGCATGGTGTGCACTCAAAACCAATCAACGGACAGAGGTCATGCGTCATGGGGGGGATCTAGCAAGGCCATGGGGAAGGTCATGGAGGACCTTGGAAGCAAGCGCAAGACGAGAGCGAATCGAACAAGGGGCCAGGACGGGGCCTTGTGCCCATGGTCTTCGCAAGACAGCGTCCAAGGCACCCGAAAGCCCAAGGGAACCCAAACCCGGCCGACACTTGCAATCGCACATGCTCTCTGCAACACACCATCAATGCCGCCCAACGGGGCCAGCACGAGCAGTCCTCCGCGGTCCCCTGGCCCTGCGCACGTTTGTCTTCGAAACCGAGCATCAATGCCACAGAAAGTGCCGGGGCGCCAGCTGGAGCCATCATCCGCGTTGCCATGGCTCGCTTGGCCTTGGCTTGCCAGGCCCCGACACGAGCAATCGCGCATTTTCTTTGCAACCGACCATCAATGCCGCCCAACGGGGCCAGCACGAGCAGTCATCCGCGGTCCCCTGGCCCTGCGCACGTTTGTCTTTGAAACCGAGCATCAATGCCACAGAAAGTGCCGGGGCGCCAGCTGGAGCCATCATCCGACGTGCCATGGCTCTGGTCCCATGGTCTTCGCAACCGAGCATTCGTGACACCCGCGGGGCCAGGACACCAACCCTTCCGACACGAGCATTCGCGCATGTTCTTTGGCCACACAACGGCGCCAGCACGAGCAAAATCATCCGCGGTGCGGTGGCCTTGCACGGCCTTTTGTCTTTGGAACCAACCATCAGTGCCACGGGAAGTGCCGGAGTCCCGGCATCCGCGGTGCCAAGTCATTGCGCCCTTGGTCTCTGCAGCGGGGCATGCCGGGCACTCCCAACCATTGCAAGCAAGCAAGCAAGCAAGAAAGAAAGTAAGTAAGTAAGTAAGTATTACATATAGGGGCGGGACATGCGGGGAGATCTGCGAAACGTGCATTACGGGGCACACGCGTACCTACCGGGGCATACCGACCCCTATTGGGGCACACGTGTGCATATCGGGGCATACCGGGCCTATCGGGGCACACGCGTACATACCGGGGCATACCGAGCCCTACTGGGGCACACGTGCGCATATCGGGGCGTACCAAGCCTATCGGGGCATACGCGTTCATACCGGGGCGTAACGGGCCTATCGGGGCATACTTGGGCATATCCGGGCAAAAAATGCCCAAAACTTGCGCAACCTTGGCAACCGTGGTCCATTCCTCTCTATATGCCTAGCCTTGCCAACCGTGGTCCATTCCTCACTATATGCCATGGCCTTGTGCCCATGGTCTTCCCAAGACAGCGTCCAAGGCCCCCGGAAGGCCAAGGGAGCCCAACCCAGCAATGCCCTGCTATGGCAAGCCAAGGCCAAGCATTCCGGTGCCTATCCGGGCAAAAATGCAATTCCTCTCTATATGCCTAGCCTTGGCAACCGTGGTCCATTCCCCACCATATGCCATGGCCTTGTGCCCATGGTCTTCCCAAGACAGTGTCCAAGGCGCCCGGAACGCCAAGGGAGCCCAACCCAGCAATGCCCTGCTTTGGCAAGCCAAGGCCAAGCATTCCGGTGCCTAACCTTGGCAACCGTGGTCCTTTCCTCACCATATGCCATGGCCTTGTGCCCATGGTCTTCGCAAGACATCGTCCAAGGCGCCCAAAAGGCCAAGGGAGCCCAACCCAGCAATGCCTTGCTAGGACAAGCCAAGGCCAAGCATTCCGGTGCCTATCCGGGCAAAAACGCCCAAAGCATGCCCATTCCTTAGCCTATCCAGGCAAAAACGCCCAAAATCTGCACATTCTAGTGCCTATCCGGGCAAAAACGCCCACCAGCATGCCACCCTCCTATAGGGTTTGCGCAACCAACCAGCCTAACCACCAGTGGCAACCAAAGGTGCTGTTAGCGACGACTTCTGAAGACGCAACGAGACGCGACGTGTTTGCGCCCAGACGCGACGAGACGATGCGGGATCTGCGCCCAAGAATGCCTAGACCCGTCGACTTGATGCGGGATCAGCTCGCCCAAGCATGCCTAGTGTGCAAGGCCTGTGTGCAAGGCTAGTGTCCAAGGCTAGTGTGCAAGGCTCATGTGGAACGCTAGTGCGCAAGGCTAGTGCCCAAGGCTTGTGTGCCAGGCCCGTGTGCAAGGCTAGTGTCCAGGGCTTGTGTGCATTGCTTGAGTGCAAGGCTTGTGTGCATTGCTCGAGTGCATGGCTTGTGTGCAAGGGTTGTGCGCAAGGCTAGTGTGCGGGGCTTGTGCGCATGGCTAATGTGCACGGCTTGTGTGCATGGCTACCGTGCAAGGCTAGTTTGCATGGCTAGGGTGCAAGGCTCGCATGCGAGGCTAGTGTGCAAGGCTGCGTGCAAGGGAAGCGTGCAGGGCGAGTGTGCGAGGCCACTGTGCACGGCGCCAGCACTAGCGAGCCATCATCCGCGTTGCCATGGCTCGCTTGGCCTTGGCTTGCCAGGCCCCGACACGAGCAATCGCGCATTTTCTTTGCAACCGACCATCAATGCCGCCCAACGGGGCCAGCACGAGCAGTCATCCGCGGTCCCCTGGCCCTGCGCACGTTTGTCTTTGAAACCGAGCATCAATGCCACAGAAAGTGCCGGGGCGCCAGCTGGAGCCATCATCCGACGTGCCATGGCTCGCTTGGCCTTGGCTTGCCGGGCCCCGACACGAGCAATCGCGCATTTTCTTTGCAACCGACCATCAATGCCGCCCAACGGGGCCAGCACGAGCAGTCATCCGCGGTCCCCTGGCCCTGCGCACGTTTGTCTTTGAAACCGAGCATCAATGCCACAGAAAGTGCCGGGGCGCCAGCTGGAGCCATCATCCGACGTGCCATGGCTCTGGTCCCATGGTCTTCGCAACCGAGCATTCGTGACACCCGCGGGGCCAGGACACCAACCCTTCCGACACGAGCATTCGCGCATGTTCTTTGGCCACACAACGGCGCCAGCACGAGCAAAATCATCCGCGGTGCGGTGGCCTTGCACGGCCTTTTGTCTTTGGAACCAACCATCAGTGCCACGGGAAGTGCCGGAGTCCCGGCATCCGCGGTGCCAAGTCATTGCGCCCTTGGTCTCTGCAGCGGGGCATGCCGGGCACTCCCAACCATTGCAAGCAAGCAAGCAAGCAAGAAAGAAAGTAAGTAAGTAAGTAAGTATTACATATAGGGGCGGCACATGCGGGGAGATCTGCGAAACGTGCATTACGGGGCACACGCGTACCTACCGGGGCATACCGACCCCTATTGGGGCACACGTGTGCATATCGGGGCATACCGGGCCTATCGGGGCACACGCGTACATACCGGGGCATACCGAGCCCTACTGGGGCACACGTGCGCATATCGGGGCGTACCAAGCCTATCGGGGCATACGCATGTATCCCAAGGCATGCCGAGTCTATCCGGGCATACGCGTTCATACCGGGGCGTAACGGGCCTATCGGGGCATACTTGGGCATATCCGGGCAAAAAATGCCCAAAACTTGCGCAACCTTGGCAACCGTGGTCCATTCCTCTCTATATGCCTAGCCTTGCCAACCGTGGTCCATTCCTCACTATATGCCATGGCCTTGTGCCCATGGTCTTCCCAAGACAGCGTCCAAGGCCCCCGGAAGGCCAAGGGAGCCCAACCCAGCAATGCCCTGCTATGGCAAGCCGAGGCCAAGCATTCCGGTGCCTATCCGGGCAAAAATGCAATTCCTCTCTATATGCCTAGCCTTGGCAACCGTGGTCCATTCCCCACCATATGCCATGGCCTTGTGCCCATGGTCTTCCCAAGACAGTGTCCAAGGCGCCCGGAAGGCCAAGGGAGCCCAACCCAGCAATGCCCTGCTTTGGCAAGCCAAGGCCAAGCATTCCGGTGCCTAACCTTGGCAACCGTGGTCCTTTCCTCACCATATGCCATGGCCTTGTGCCCATGGTCTTCGCAAGACATCGTCCAAGGCGCCCAAAAGGCCAAGGGAGCCCAACCCAGCAATGCCTTGCTAGGACAAGCCAAGGCCAAGCATTCCGGTGCCTATCCGGGCAAAAACGCCCAAAGCATGCCCATTCCTTAGCCTATCCAGGCAAAAACGCCCAAAATCTGCACATTCTAGTGCCTATCCGGGCAAAAACGCCCACCAGCATGCCACCCTCCTATAGGGTTTGCGCAACCAACCAGCCTAACCACCAGTGGCAACCAAAGGTGCTGTTAGCGACGACTTCTGAAGACGCAACGAGACGCGACGTGTTTGCGCCCAGACGCGACGAGACGATGCGGGATCTGCGCCCAAGAATGCCTAGACCCGTCGACTTGATGCGGGATCAGCTCGCCCAAGCATGCCTAGTGTGCAAGGCCTGTGTGCAAGGCTAGTGTCCAAGGCTAGTGTGCAAGGCTCATGTGGAACGCTAGTGCGCAAGGCTAGTGCCCAAGGCTTGTGTGCCAGGCCCGTGTGCAAGGCTAGTGTCCAGGGCTTGTGTGCATTGCTTGAGTGCAAGGCTTGTGTGCATTGCTCGAGTGCATGGCTTGTGTGCAAGGGTTGTGCGCAAGGCTAGTGTGCGGGGCTTGTGCGCATGGCTAATGTGCACGGCTTGTGTGCATGGCTACCGTGCAAGGCTAGTTTGCATGGCTAGGGTGCAAGGCTCGCATGCGAGGCTAGTGTGCAAGGCTGCGTGCAAGGGAAGCGTGCAGGGCGAGTGTGCGAGGCCACTGTGCACGGCGCCAGCACTAGCGAGCCATCATCCGCGTTGCCATGGCTCGCTTGGCCTTGGCTTGCCAGGCCCCGACACGAGCAATCGCGCATTTTCTTTGCAACCGACCATCAATGCCGCCCAACGGGGCCAGCACGAGCAGTCATCCGCGGTCCCCTGGCCCTGCGCACGTTTGTCTTTGAAACCGAGCATCAATGCCACAGAAAGTGCCGGGGCGCCAGCTGGAGCCATCATCCGACGTGCCATGGCTCGCTTGGCCTTGGCTTGCCGGGCCCCGACACGAGCAATCGCGCATTTTCTTTGCAACCGACCATCAATGCCGCCCAACGGGGCCAGCACGAGCAGTCATCCGCGGTCCCCTGGCACTGCGCACGTTTGTCTTTGAAACCGAGCATCAATGCCACAGAAAGTGCCGGGGCGCCAGCTGGAGCCATCATCCGACGTGCCATGGCTCTGGTCCCATGGTCTTCGCAACCGAGCATTCGTGACACCCGCGGGGCCAGGACACCAACCCTTCCGACACGAGCATTCGCGCATGTTCTTTGGCCACACAACGGCGCCAGCACGAGCAAAATCATCCGCGGTGCGGTGGCCTTGCACGGCCTTTTGTCTTTGGAACCAACCATCAGTGCCACGGGAAGTGCCGGAGTCCCGGCATCCGCGGTGCCAAGTCATTGCGCCCTTGGTCTCTGCAGCGGGGCATGCCGGGCACTCCCAACCATTGCAAGCAAGCAAGCAAGCAAGAAAGAAAGTAAGTAAGTAAGTAAGTATTACATATAGGGGCGGGACATGCGGGGAGATCTGCGAAACGTGCATTACGGGGCACACGCGTACCTACCGGGGCATACCGACCCCTATTGGGGCACACGTGTGCATATCGGGGCATACCGGGCCTATCGGGGCACACGCGTACATACCGGGGCATACCGAGCCCTACTGGGGCACACGTGCGCATATCGGGGCGTACCAAGCCTATCGGGGCATACGCATGTATCCCAAGGCATACCGAGTCTATCCGGGCATACGCGTTCATACCGGGGCGTAACGGGCCTATCGGGGCATACTTGGGCATATCCGGGCAAAAAATGCCCAAAACTTGCGCAACCTTGGCAACCGTGGTCCATTCCTCTCTATATGCCTAGCCTTGCCAACCGTGGTCCATTCCTCACTATATGCCATGGCCTTGTGCCCATGGTCTTCCCAAGACAGCGTCCAAGGCCCCCGGAAGGCCAAGGGAGCCCAACCCAGCAATGCCCTGCTATGGCAAGCCAAGGCCAAGCATTCCGGTGCCTATCCGGGCAAAAATGCAATTCCTCTCTATATGCCTAGCCTTGGCAACCGTGGTCCATTCCCCACCATATGCCATGGCCTTGTGCCCATGGTCTTCCCAAGACAGTGTCCAAGGCGCCCGGAAGGCCAAGGGAGCCCAACCCAGCAATGCCCTGCTTTGGCAAGCCAAGGCCAAGCATTCCGGTGCCTAACCTTGGCAACCGTGGTCCTTTCCTCACCATATGCCATGGCCTTGTGCCCATGGTCTTCGCAAGACATCGTCCAAGGCGCCCAAAAGGCCAAGGGAGCCCAACCCAGCAATGCCTTGCTAGGACAAGCCAAGGCCAAGCATTCCGGTGCCTATCCGGGCAAAAACGCCCAAAGCATGCCCATTCCTTAGCCTATCCAGGCAAAAACGCCCAAAATCTGCACATTCTAGTGCCTATCCGGGCAAAAACGCCCACCAGCATGCCACCCTCCTATAGGGTTTGCGCAACCAACCAGCCTAACCACCAGTGGCAACCAAAGGTGCTGTTAGCGACGACTTCTGAAGACGCAACGAGACGCGACGTGTTTGCGCCCAGACGCGACGAGACGATGCGGGATCTGCGCCCAAGAATGCCTAGACCCGTCGACTTGATGCGGGATCAGCTCGCCCAAGCATGCCTAGTGTGCAAGGCCTGTGTGCAAGGCTAGTGTCCAAGGCTAGTGTGCAAGGCTCATGTGGAACGCTAGTGCGCAAGGCTAGTGCCCAAGGCTAGTGCCCAAGGCTTGTGTGCCAGGCCCGTGTGCAAGGCTAGTGTCCAGGGCTTGTGTGCATTGCTTGAGTGCAAGGCTTGTGTGCATTGCTCGAGTGCATGGCTTGTGTGCAAGGGTTGTGCGCAAGGCTAGTGTGCGGGGCTTGTGCGCATGGCTAATGTGCACGGCTTGTGTGCATGGCTACCGTGCAAGGCTAGTTTGCATGGCTAGGGTGCAAGGCTCGCATGCGAGGCTAGTGTGCAAGGCTGCGTGCAAGGGAAGCGTGCAGGGCGAGTGTGCGAGGCCACTGTGCACGGCGCCAGCACTAGCGAGCCATCATCCGCGTTGCCATGGCTCGCTTGGCCTTGGCTTGCCAGGCCCCGACACGAGCAATCGCGCATTTTCTTTGCAACCGACCATCAATGCCGCCCAACGGGGCCAGCACGAGCAGTCCTCCGCGGTCCCCAGGCCCTGCGCACGTTTGTCTTTGAAACCGAGCATCAATGCCACAGAAAGTGCCGGGGCGCCAGCTGGAGCCATCATCCGACGTGCCATGGCTCGCTTGGCCTTGGCTTGCCGGGCCCCGACACGAGCAATCGCGCATTTTCTTTGCAACCGACCATCAATGCCGCCCAACGGGGCCAGCACGAGCAGTCATCCGCGGTCCCCTGGCCCTGCGCACGTTTGTCTTTGAAACCGAGCATCAATGCCACAGAAAGTGCCGGGGCGCCAGCTGGAGCCATCATCCGACGTGCCATGGCTCTGGTCCCATGGTCTTCGCAACCGAGCATTCGTGACACCCGCGGGGCCAGGACACCAACCCTTCCGACACGAGCATTCGCGCATGTTCTTTGGCCACACAACGGCGCCAGCACGAGCAAAATCATCCGCGGTGCGGTGGCCTTGCACGGCCTTTTGTCTTTGGAACCAACCATCAGTGCCACGGGAAGTGCCGGAGTCCCGGCATCCGCGGTGCCAAGTCAATGCGCCCTTGGTCTCTGCAGCGGGGCATGCCGGGCACTCCCAACCATTGCAAGCAAGCAAGAAAGAAAGTAAGTAAGTAAGTAAGTATTACATATAGGGGCGGGACATGCGGGGAGATCTGCGAAACGTGCATTACGGGGCACACGCGTACCTACCGGGGCATACCGACCCCTATTGGGGCACACGTGTGCATATCGGGGCATATCGGGCCTATCGGGGCACACGCGTACATACCGGGGCATACCGAGCCCTACTGGGGCAGACGTGCGCATATCGGGGCGTACCAAGCCTATCGGGGCATACGCATGTATCCCAAGGCATACCGAGTCTATCCGGGCATACGCGTTCATACCGGGGCGTAACGGGCCTATCGGGGCATACTTGGGCATATCCGGGCTAAAAATGCCCAAAACTTGCGCAACCTTGGCAACCGTGGTCCATTCCTCTCTATATGCCTAGCCTTGCCAACCGTGGTCCATTCCTCACTATATGCCATGGCCTTGTGCCCATGGTCTTCCCAAGACAGCGTCCAAGGCCCCCGGAAGGCCAAGGGAGCCCAACCCAGCAATGCCCTGCTATGGCAAGCCAAGGCCAAGCATTCCGGTGCCTATCCGGGCAAAAATGCAATTCCTCTCTATATGCCTAGCCTTGGCAACCGTGGTCCATTCCCCACCATATGCCATGGCCTTGTGCCCATGGTCTTCCCAAGACAGTGTCCAAGGCGCCCGGAAGGCCAAGGGAGCCCAACCCAGCAATGCCCTGCTTTGGCAAGCCAAGGCCAAGCATTCCGGTGCCTAACCTTGGCAACCGTGGTCCTTTCCTCACCATATGCCATGGCCTTGTGCCCATGGTCTTCGCAAGACATCGTCCAAGGCGCCCAAAAGGCCAAGGGAGCCCAACCCAGCAATGCCTTGCTAGGACAAGCCAAGGCCAAGCATTCCGGTGCCTATCCGGGCAAAAACGCCCAAAGCATGCCCATTCCTTAGCCTATCCAGGCAAAAACGCCCAAAATCTGCACATTCTAGTGCCTATCCGGGCAAAAACGCCCACCAGCATGCCACCCTCCTATAGGGTTTGCGCAACCAACCAGCCTAACCACCAGTGGCAACCAAAGGTGCTGTTAGCGACGACTTCTGAAGACGCAACGAGACGCGACGTGTTTGCGCCCAGACGCGACGAGACGATGCGGGATCTGCGCCCAAGAATGCCTAGACCCGTCGACTTGATGCGGGATCAGCTCGCCCAAGCATGCCTAGTGTGCAAGGCCTGTGTGCAAGGCTAGTGTCCAAGGCTAGTGTGCAAGGCTCATGTGGAACGCTAGTGCGCAAGGCTAGTGCCCAAGGCTTGTGTGCCAGGCCCGTGTGCAAGGCTAGTGTCCAGGGCTTGTGTGCATTGCTTGAGTGCAAGGCTTGTGTGCATTGCTCGAGTGCATGGCTTGTGTGCAAGGGTTGTGCGCAAGGCTAGTGTGCGGGGCTTGTGCGCATGGCTAATGTGCACGGCTTGTGTGCATGGCTACCGTGCAAGGCTAGTTTGCATGGCTAGGGTGCAAGGCTCGCATGCGAGGCTAGTGTGCAAGGCTGCGTGCAAGGGAAGCGTGCAGGGCGAGTGTGCGAGGCCACTGTGCACGGCGCCAGCACTAGCGAGCCATCATCCGCGTTGCCATGGCTCGCTTGGCCTTGGCTTGCCAGGCCCCGACACGAGCAATCGCGCATTTTCTTTGCAACCGACCATCAATGCCGCCCAACGGGGCCAGCACGAGCAGTCCTCCGCGGTCCCCTGGCCCTGCGCACGTTTGTCTTTGAAACCGAGCATCAATGCCACAGAAAGTGCCGGGGCGCCAGCTGGAGCCATCATCCGACGTGCCATGGCTCGCTTGGCCTTGGCTTGCCGGGCCCCGACACGAGCAATCGCGCATTTTCTTTGCAACCGACCATCAATGCCGCCCAACGGGGCCAGCACGAGCAGTCATCCGCGGTCCCCTGGCCCTGCGCACGTTTGTCTTTGAAACCGAGCATCAATGCCACAGAAAGTGCCGGGGCGCCAGCTGGAGCCATCATCCGACGTGCCATGGCTCTGGTCCCATGGTCTTCGCAACCGAGCATTCGTGACACCCGCGGGGCCAGGACACCAACCCTTCCGACACGAGCATTCGCGCATGTTCTTTGGCCACACAACGGCGCCAGCACGAGCAAAATCATCCGCGGTGCGGTGGCCTTGCACGGCCTTTTGTCTTTGGAACCAACCATCAGTGCCACGGGAAGTGCCGGAGTCCCGGCATCCGCGGTGCCAAGTCATTGCGCCCTTGGTCTCTGCAGCGGGGCATGCCGGGCACTCCCAACCATTGCAAGCAAGCAAGAAAGAAAGTAAGTAAGTAAGTAAGTATTACATATAGGGGCGGGACATGCGGGGAGATCTGCGAAACGTGCATTACGGGGCACACGCGTACCTACCGGGGCATACCGACCCCTATTGGGGCACACGTGTGCATATCGGGGCATACCGGGCCTATCGGGGCACACGCGTACATACCGGGGCATACCGAGCCCTACTGGGGCACACGTGCGCATATCGGGGCGTACCAAGCCTATCGGGGCATACGCATGTATCCCAAGGCATACCGAGTCTATCCGGGCATACGCGTTCATACCGGGGCGTAACGGGCCTATCGGGGCATACTTGGGCATATCCGGGCAAAAAATGCCCAAAACTTGCGCAACCTTGGCAACCGTGGTCCATTCCTCTCTATATGCCTAGCCTTGCCAACCGTGGTCCATTCCTCACTATATGCCATGGCCTTGTGCCCATGGTCTTCCCAAGACAGCGTCCAAGGCCCCCGGAAGGCCAAGGGAGCCCAACCCAGCAATGCCCTGCTATGGCAAGCCAAGGCCAAGCATTCCGGTGCCTATCCGGGCAAAAATGCAATTCCTCTCTATATGCCTAGCCTTGGCAACCGTGGTCCATTCCCCACCATATGCCATGGCCTTGTGCCCATGGTCTTCCCAAGACAGTGTCCAAGGCGCCCGGAAGGCCAAGGGAGCCCAACCCAGCAATGCCCTGCTTTGGCAAGCCAAGGCCAAGCATTCCGGTGCCTAACCTTGGCAACCGTGGCCCTTTCCTCACCATATGCCATGGCCTTGTGCCCATGGTCTTCGCAAGACATCGTCCAAGGCGCCCAAAAGGCCAAGGGAGCCCAACCCAGCAATGCCTTGCTAGGACAAGCCAAGGCCAAGCATTCCGGTGCCTATCCGGGCAAAAACGCCCAAAGCATGCCCATTCCTTAGCCTATCCAGGCAAAAACGCCCAAAATCTGCACATTCTAGTGCCTATCCGGGCAAAAACGCCCACCAGCATGCCACCCTCCTATAGGGTTTGCGCAACCAACCAGCCTAACCACCAGTGGCAACCAAAGGTGCTGTTAGCGACGACTTCTGAAGACGCAACGAGACGCGACGTGTTTGCGCCCAGACGCGACGAGACGATGCGGGATCTGCGCCCAAGAATGCCTAGACCCGTCGACTTGATGCGGGATCAGCTCGCCCAAGCATGCCTAGTGTGCAAGGCCTGTGTGCAAGGCTAGTGTCCAAGGCTAGTGTGCAAGGCTCATGTGGAACGCTAGTGCGCAAGGCTAGTGCCCAAGGCTTGTGTGCCAGGCCCGTGTGCAAGGCTAGTGTCCAGGGCTTGTGTGCATTGCTTGAGTGCAAGGCTTGTGTGCATTGCTCGAGTGCATGGCTTGTGTGCAAGGGTTGTGCGCAAGGCTAGTGTGCGGGGCTTGTGCGCATGGCTAATGTGCACGGCTTGTGTGCATGGCTACCGTGCAAGGCTAGTTTGCATGGCTAGGGTGCAAGGCTCGCATGCGAGGCTAGTGTGCAAGGCTGCGTGCAAGGGAAGCGTGCAGGGCGAGTGTGCGAGGCCACTGTGCACGGCGCCAGCACTAGCGAGCCATCATCCGCGTTGCCATGGCTCGCTTGGCCTTGGCTTGCCAGGCCCCGACACGAGCAATCGCGCATTTTCTTTGCAACCGACCATCAATGCCGCCCAACGGGGCCAGCACGAGCAGTCATCCGCGGTCCCCTGGCCCTGCGCACGTTTGTCTTTGAAACCGAGCATCAATGCCACAGAAAGTGCCGGGGCGCCAGCTGGAGCCATCATCCGACGTGCCATGGCTCGCTTGGCCTTGGCTTGCCGGGCCCCGACACGAGCAATCGCGCATTTTCTTTGCAACCGACCATCAATGCCGCCCAACGGGGCCAGCACGAGCAGTCATCCGCGGTCCCCTGGCACTGCGCACGTTTGTCTTTGAAACCGAGCATCAATGCCACAGAAAGTGCCGGGGCGCCAGCTGGAGCCATCATCCGACGTGCCATGGC
>NW_027518795.1:1147500-1152500 GCF_043159265.1 Tasmannia lanceolata | reverse complement strand
CAAGCATGCCTAGCGTGCAAGGCCTGCGTGCAAGGCTAGTGTGCAAGGCTCGTGGGCAAGGCTAGTGCGCAAGGCTAGTGCCCAAGGTCTGTGTGCAAGGCTAGTGCCCAAGGCTAGTGAGCATGGCCTGTGTGCAAGGCTAGTGTGCAAGGCTTGTATGCAAGGCTAGTGTGCAAGGCTGGTGTGCAAGGCTTGTGGGCAAGGCTGGTGCGCAAGGCTAGTTCCCAAGGGTTGTGTGCAAGGCTAGTGCCCAAGGCAAGTGCGCAAGGCTCGTGCCCAAAGCTAGTGCGCAAGGCTTGTGTGCAAGGCTACTGCGATGGGCCAGTGCCCAAGGCTTGTGAGCAAGGCTTGTATGCATGGCTTGTGTGCAAGGCTAGCGTCCAAGGCTTGTGCGCATGGCTTGTGCGCAAGGCTTGTGTCCAAGGCTTTTGTGCAAGGCTCGTGCGCAAGGCTAGTGTGCAAGGCTTGTGCGCATTGGCAGGTAGCCCACCAGCATGCACGATCCAAATGCCACTCACGCGACAACACGGTGCCAAGCCGGGCATGGTGTGCACTCAAAACCAATCAACGGACAGAGGTCATGCGTCATGGGGGGGATCTAGCAAGGCCATGGGGAAGGTCATGGAGGACCTTGGAAGCAAGCGCAAGACGAGAGCGAATCGAACAAGGGGCCAGGACGGGGCCTTGTGCCCATGGTCTTCGCAAGACAGCGTCCAAGGCACCCGAAAGCCCAAGGGAACCCAAACCCGGCCGACACTTGCAATCGCACATGCTCTCTGCAACACACCATCAATGCCGCCCAACGGGGCCAGCACGAGCAGTCCTCCGCGGTCCCCTGGCCCTGCGCACGTTTGTCTTCGAAACCGAGCATCAATGCCACAGAAAGTGCCGGGGCGCCAGCTGGAGCCATCATCCGCGTTGCCATGGCTCGGTTGGCCTTGGCTTGCCAGGCCCCGACACGAGCAATCGCGCATTTTCTTTGCAACCGACCATCAATGCCGCCCAACGGGGCCAGCACGAGCAGTCATCCGCGGTCCCCTGGCCCTGCGCACGTTTGTCTTTGAAACCGAGCATCAATGCCACAGAAAGTGCCGGGGCGCCAGCTGGAGCCATCATCCGACGTGCCATGGCTCTGGTCCCATGGTCTTCGCAACCGAGCATTCGTGACACCCGCGGGGCCAGGACACCAACCCTTCCGACACGAGCATTCGCGCATGTTCTTTGGCCACACAACGGCGCCAGCACGAGCAAAATCATCCGCGGTGCGGTGGCCTTGCACGGCCTTTTGTCTTTGGAACCAACCATCAGTGCCACGGGAAGTGCCGGAGTCCCGGCATCCGCGGTGCCAAGTCATTGCGCCCTTGGTCTCTGCAGCGGGGCATGCCGGGCACTCCCAACCATTGCAAGCAAGCAAGCAAGCAAGAAAGAAAGTAAGTAAGTAAGTAAGTATTACATATAGGGGCGGGACATGCGGGGAGATCTGCGAAACGTGCATTACGGGGCACACGCGTACCTACCGGGGCATACCGACCCCTATTGGGGCACACGTGTGCATATCGGGGCATACCGGGCCTATCGGGGCACACGCGTACATACCGGGGCATACCGAGCCCTACTGGGGCACACGTGCGCATATCGGGGCGTACCAAGCCTATCGGGGCATACGCATGTATCCCAAGGCATACCGAGTCTATCCGGGCATACGCGTTCATACCGGGGCGTAACGGGCCTATCGGGGCATACTTGGGCATATCCGGGCAAAAAATGCCCAAAACTTGCGCAACCTTGGCAACCGTGGTCCATTCCTCTCTATATGCCTAGCCTTGCCAACCGTGGTCCATTCCTCACTATATGCCATGGCCTTGTGCCCATGGTCTTCCCAAGACAGCGTCCAAGGCCCCCGGAAGGCCAAGGGAGCCCAACCCAGCAATGCCCTGCTATGGCAAGCCAAGGCCAAGCATTCCGGTGCCTATCCGGGCAAAAATGCAATTCCTCTCTATATGCCTAGCCTTGGCAACCGTGGTCCATTCCCCACCATATGCCATGGCCTTGTGCCCATGGTCTTCCCAAGACAGTGTCCAAGGCGCCCGGAAGGCCAAGGGAGCCCAACCCAGCAATGCCCTGCTTTGGCAAGCCAAGGCCAAGCATTCCGGTGCCTAACCTTGGCAACCGTGGTCCTTTCCTCACCATATGCCATGGCCTTGTGCCCATGGTCTTCGCAAGACATCGTCCAAGGCGCCCAAAAGGCCAAGGGAGCCCAACCCAGCAATGCCTTGCTAGGACAAGCCAAGGCCAAGCATTCCGGTGCCTATCCGGGCAAAAACGCCCAAAGCATGCCCATTCCTTAGCCTATCCAGGCAAAAACGCCCAAAATCTGCACATTCTAGTGCCTATCCGGGCAAAAACGCCCACCAGCATGCCACCCTCCTATAGGGTTTGCGCAACCAACCAGCCTAACCACCAGTGGCAACCAAAGGTGCTGTTAGCGACGACTTCTGAAGACGCAACGAGACGCGACGTGTTTGCGCCCAGACGCGACGAGACGATGCGGGATCTGCGCCCAAGAATGCCTAGACCCGTCGACTTGATGCGGGATCAGCTCGCCCAAGCATGCCTAGTGTGCAAGGCCTGTGTGCAAGGCTAGTGTCCAAGGCTAGTGTGCAAGGCTCATGTGGAACGCTAGTGCGCAAGGCTAGTGCCCAAGGCTTGTGTGCCAGGCCCGTGTGCAAGGCTAGTGTCCAGGGCTTGTGTGCATTGCTTGAGTGCAAGGCTTGTGTGCATTGCTCGAGTGCATGGCTTGTGTGCAAGGGTTGTGCGCAAGGCTAGTGTGCGGGGCTTGTGCGCATGGCTAATGTGCACGGCTTGTGTGCATGGCTACCGTGCAAGGCTAGTTTGCATGGCTAGGGTGCAAGGCTCGCATGCGAGGCTAGTGTGCAAGGCTGCGTGCAAGGGAAGCGTGCAGGGCGAGTGTGCGAGGCCACTGTGCACGGCGCCAGCACTAGCGAGCCATCATCCGCGTTGCCATGGCTCGCTTGGCCTTGGCTTGCCAGGCCCCGACACGAGCAATCGCGCATTTTCTTTGCAACCGACCATCAATGCCGCCCAACGGGGCCAGCACGAGCAGTCATCCGCGGTCCCCTGGCCCTGCGCACGTTTGTCTTTGAAACCGAGCATCAATGCCACAGAAAGTGCCGGGGCGCCAGCTGGAGCCATCATCCGACGTGCCATGGCTCGCTTGGCCTTGGCTTGCCGGGCCCCGACACGAGCAATCGCGCATTTTCTTTGCAACCGACCATCAATGCCGCCCAACGGGGCCAGCACGAGCAGTCATCCGCGGTCCCCTGGCACTGCGCACGTTTGTCTTTGAAACCGAGCATCAATGCCACAGAAAGTGCCGGGGCGCCAGCTGGAGCCATCATCCGACGTGCCATGGCTCTGGTCCCATGGTCTTCGCAACCGAGCATTCGTGACACCCGCGGGGCCAGGACACCAACCCTTCCGACACGAGCATTCGCGCATGTTCTTTGGCCACACAACGGCGCCAGCACGAGCAAAATCATCCGCGGTGCGGTGGCCTTGCACGGCCTTTTGTCTTTGGAACCAACCATCAGTGCCACGGGAAGTGCCGGAGTCCCGGCATCCGCGGTGCCAAGTCATTGCGCCCTTGGTCTCTGCAGCGGGGCATGCCGGGCACTCCCAACCATTGCAAGCAAGCAAGCAAGCAAGAAAGAAAGTAAGTAAGTAAGTAAGTATTACATATAGGGGCGGGACATGCGGGGAGATCTGCGAAACGTGCATTACGGGGCACACGCGTACCTACCGGGGCATACCGACCCCTATTGGGGCACACGTGTGCATATCGGGGCATACCGGGCCTATCGGGGCATACCGGGCCTATCGGGGCACACGCGTACATACCGGGGCATACCGAGCCCTACTGGGGCACACGTGCGCATATCGGGGCGTACCAAGCCTATCGGGGCATACGCATGTATCCCAAGGCATACCGAGTCTATCCGGGCATACGCGTTCATACCGGGGCGTAACGGGCCTATCGGGGCATACTTGGGCATATCCGGGCAAAAAATGCCCAAAACTTGCGCAACCTTGGCAACCGTGGTCCATTCCTCTCTATATGCCTAGCCTTGCCAACCGTGGTCCATTCCTCACTATATGCCATGGCCTTGTGCCCATGGTCTTCCCAAGACAGCGTCCAAGGCCCCCGGAAGGCCAAGGGAGCCCAACCCAGCAATGCCCTGCTATGGCAAGCCAAGGCCAAGCATTCCGGTGCCTATCCGGGCAAAAATGCGATTCCTCTCTATATGCCTAGCCTTGGCAACCGTGGTCCATTCCCCACCATATGCCATGGCCTTGTGCCCATGGTCTTCCCAAGACAGTGTCCAAGGCGCCCGGAAGGCCAAGGGAGCCCAACCCAGCAATGCCCTGCTTTGGCAAGCCAAGGCCAAGCATTCCGGTGCCTAACCTTGGCAACCGTGGTCCTTTCCTCACCATATGCCATGGCCTTGTGCCCATGGTCTTCGCAAGACATCGTCCAAGGCGCCCAAAAGGCCAAGGGAGCCCAACCCAGCAATGCCCTGCTAGGGCAAGCCAAGGCCAAGCATTCCGGTGCCTAACCTTGGCAACCGTGGTCCTTTCCTCACCATATGCCATGGCCTTGTGCCCATGGTCTTCGCAAGACATCGTCCAAGGCGCCCAAAAGGCCAAGGGAGCCCAACCCAGCAATGCCTTGCTAGGACAAGCCAAGGCCAAGCATTCCGGTGCCTATCCGGGCAAAAACGCCCAAAGCATGCCCATTCCTTAGCCTATCCAGGCAAAAACGCCCAAAATCTGCACATTCTAGTGCCTATCCGGGCAAAAACGCCCACCAGCATGCCACCCTCCTATAGGGTTTGCGCAACCAACCAGCCTAACCACCAGTGGCAACCAAAGGTGCTGTTAGCGACGACTTCTGAAGACGCAACGAGACGCGACGTGTTTGC
>NW_027518795.1:1132500-1137500 GCF_043159265.1 Tasmannia lanceolata | reverse complement strand
GCACACGCGTACATACCGGGGCATACCGAGCCCTACTGGGGCACACGTGCGCATATCGGGGCGTACCAAGCCTATCGGGGCATACGCATGTATCCCAAGGCATACCGAGTCTATCCGGGCATACGCGTTCATACCGGGGCGTAACGGGCCTATCGGGGCATACTTGGGCATATCCGGGCAAAAAATGCCCAAAACTTGCGCAACCTTGGCAACCGTGGTCCATTCCTCTCTATATGCCTAGCCTTGCCAACCGTGGTCCATTCCTCACTATATGCCATGGCCTTGTGCCCATGGTCTTCCCAAGACAGCGTCCAAGGCCCCCGGAAGGCCAAGGGAGCCCAACCCAGCAATGCCCTGCTATGGCAAGCCAAGGCCAAGCATTCCGGTGCCTATCCGGGCAAAAATGCAATTCCTCTCTATATGCCTAGCCTTGGCAACCGTGGTCCATTCCCCACCATATGCCATGGCCTTGTGCCCATGGTCTTCCCAAGACAGTGTCCAAGGCGCCCGGAAGGCCAAGGGAGCCCAACCCAGCAATGCCCTGCTTTGGCAAGCCAAGGCCAAGCATTCCGGTGCCTAACCTTGGCAACCGTGGTCCTTTCCTCACCATATGCCATGGCCTTGTGCCCATGGTCTTCGCAAGACATCGTCCAAGGCGCCCAAAAGGCCAAGGGAGCCCAACCCAGCAATGCCTTGCTAGGACAAGCCAAGGCCAAGCATTCCGGTGCCTATCCGGGCAAAAACGCCCAAAGCATGCCCATTCCTTAGCCTATCCAGGCAAAAACGCCCAAAATCTGCACATTCTAGTGCCTATCCGGGCAAAAACGCCCACCAGCATGCCACCCTCCTATAGGGTTTGCGCAACCAACCAGCCTAACCACCAGTGGCAACCAAAGGTGCTGTTAGCGACGACTTCTGAAGACGCAACGAGACGCGACGTGTTTGCGCCCAGACGCGACGAGACGATGCGGGATCTGCGCCCAAGAATGCCTAGACCCGTCGACTTGATGCGGGATCAGCTCGCCCAAGCATGCCTAGTGTGCAAGGCCTGTGTGCAAGGCTAGTGTCCAAGGCTAGTGTGCAAGGCTCATGTGGAACGCTAGTGCGCAAGGCTAGTGCCCAAGGCTTGTGTGCCAGGCCCGTGTGCAAGGCTAGTGTCCAGGGCTTGTTTGCATTGCTTGAGTGCAAGGCTTGTGTGCATTGCTCGAGTGCATGGCTTGTGTGCAAGGGTTGTGCGCAAGGCTAGTGTGCGGGGCTTGTGCGCATGGCTAATGTGCACGGCTTGTGTGCATGGCTACCGTGCAAGGCTAGTTTGCATGGCTAGGGTGCAAGGCTCGCATGCGAGGCTAGTGTGCAAGGCTGCGTGCAAGGGAAGCGTGCAGGGCGAGTGTGCGAGGCCACTGTGCACGGCGCCAGCACTAGCGAGCCATCATCCGCGTTGCCATGGCTCGCTTGGCCTTGGCTTGCCAGGCCCCGACACGAGCAATCGCGCATTTTCTTTGCAACCGACCATCAATGCCGCCCAACGGGGCCAGCACGAGCAGTCATCCGCGGTCCCCTGGCCCTGCGCACGTTTGTCTTTGAAACCGAGCATCAATGCCACAGAAAGTGCCGGGGCGCCAGCTGGAGCCATCATCCGACGTGCCATGGCTCGCTTGGCCTTGGCTTGCCGGGCCCCGACACGAGCAATCGCGCATTTTCTTTGCAACCGACCATCAATGCTGCCCAACGGGGCCAGCACGAGCAGTCATCCGCGGTCCCCTGGCCCTGCGCACGTTTGTCTTTGAAACCGAGCATCAATGCCACAGAAAGTGCCGGGGCGCCAGCTGGAGCCATCATCCGACGTGCCATGGCTCTGGTCCCATGGTCTTCGCAACCGAGCATTCGTGACACCCGCGGGGCTAGGACACCAACCCTTCCGACACGAGCATTCGCGCATGTTCTTTGGCCACACAACGGCGCCAGCACGAGCAAAATCATCCGCGGTGCGGTGGCCTTGCACGGCCTTTTGTCTTTGGAACCAACCATCAGTGCCACGGGAAGTGCCGGAGTCCCGGCATCCGCGGTGCCAAGTCATTGCGCCCTTGGTCTCTGCAGCGGGGCATGCCGGGCACTCCCAACCATTGCAAGCAAGCAAGCAAGCAAGAAAGAAAGTAAGTAAGTAAGTAAGTATTACATATAGGGGCGGGACATGCGGGGAGATCTGCGAAACGTGCATTACGGGGCACACGCGTACCTACCGGGGCATACCGACCCCTATTGGGGCACACGTGTGCATATCGGGGCATACCGGGCCTATCGGGGCACACGCGTACATACCGGGGCATACCGAGCCCTACTGGGGCACACGTGCGCATATCGGGGCGTACCAAGCCTATCGGGGCATACGCATGTATCCCAAGGCATACCGAGTCTATCCGGGCATACGCGTTCATACCGGGGCGTAACGGGCCTATCGGGGCATACTTGGGCATATCCGGGCAAAAAATGCCCAAAACTTGCGCAACCTTGGCAACCGTGGTCCATTCCTCTCTATATGCCTAGCCTTGCCAACCGTGGTCCATTCCTCACTATATGCCATGGCCTTGTGCCCATGGTCTTCCCAAGACAGCGTCCAAGGCCCCCGGAAGGCCAAGGGAGCCCAACCCAGCAATGCCCTGCTATGGCAAGCCAAGGCCAAGCATTCCGGTGCCTATCCGGGCAAAAATGCAATTCCTCTCTATATGCCTAGCCTTGGCAACCGTGGTCCATTCCCCACCATATGCCATGGCCTTGTGCCCATGGTCTTCCCAAGACAGTGTCCAAGGCGCCCGGAAGGCCAAGGGAGCCCAACCCAGCAATGCCCTGCTTTGGCAAGCCAAGGCCAAGCATTCCGGTGCCTAACCTTGGCAACCGTGGTCCTTTCCTCACCATATGCCATGGCCTTGTGCCCATGGTCTTCGCAAGACATCGTCCAAGGCGCCCAAAAGGCCAAGGGAGCCCAACCCAGCAATGCCTTGCTAGGACAAGCCAAGGCCAAGCATTCCGGTGCCTATCCGGGCAAAAACGCCCAAAGCATGCCCATTCCTTAGCCTATCCAGGCAAAAACGCCCAAAATCTGCACATTCTAGTGCCTATCCGGGCAAAAACGCCCACCAGCATGCCACCCTCCTATAGGGTTTGCGCAACCAACCAGCCTAACCACCAGTGGCAACCAAAGGTGCTGTTAGCGACGACTTCTGAAGACGCAACGAGACGCGACGTGTTTGCGCCCAGACGCGACGAGACGATGCGGGATCTGCGCCCAAGAATGCCTAGACCCGTCGACTTGATGCGGGATCAGCTCGCCCAAGCATGCCTAGTGTGCAAGGCCTGTGTGCAAGGCTAGTGTCCAAGGCTAGTGTGCAAGGCTCATGTGGAACGCTAGTGCGCAAGGCTAGTGCCCAAGGCTTGTGTGCCAGGCCCGTGTGCAAGGCTAGTGTCCAGGGCTTGTGTGCATTGCTTGAGTGCAAGGCTTGTGTGCATTGCTCGAGTGCATGGCTTGTGTGCAAGGGTTGTGCGCAAGGCTAGTGTGCGGGGCTTGTGCGCATGGCTAATGTGCACGGCTTGTGTGCATGGCTACCGTGCAAGGCTAGTTTGCATGGCTAGGGTGCAAGGCTCGCATGCGAGGCTAGTGTGCAAGGCTGCGTGCAAGGGAAGCGTGCAGGGCGAGTGTGCGAGGCCACTGTGCACGGCGCCAGCACTAGCGAGCCATCATCCGCGTTGCCATGGCTCGCTTGGCCTTGGCTTGCCAGGCCCCGACACGAGCAATCGCGCATTTTCTTTGCAACCGACCATCAATGCCGCCCAACGGGGCCAGCACGAGCAGTCATCCGCGGTCCCCTGGCCCTGCGCACGTTTGTCTTTGAAACCGAGCATCAATGCCACAGAAAGTGCCGGGGCGCCAGCTGGAGCCATCATCCGACGTGCCATGGCTCGCTTGGCCTTGGCTTGCCGGGCCCCGACACGAGCAATCGCGCATTTTCTTTGCAACCGACCATCAATGCCGCCCAACGGGGCCAGCACGAGCAGTCATCCGCGGTCCCCTGGCACTGCGCACGTTTGTCTTTGAAACCGAGCATCAATGCCACAGAAAGTGCCGGGGCGCCAGCTGGAGCCATCATCCGACGTGCCATGGCTCTGGTCCCATGGTCTTCGCAACCGAGCATTCGTGACACCCGCGGGGCCAGGACACCAACCCTTCCGACACGAGCATTCGCGCATGTTCTTTGGCCACACAACGGCGCCAGCACGAGCAAAATCATCCGCGGTGCGGTGGCCTTGCACGGCCTTTTGTCTTTGGAACCAACCATCAGTGCCACGGGAAGTGCCGGAGTCCCGGCATCCGCGGTGCCAAGTCATTGCGCCCTTGGTCTCTGCAGCGGGGCATGCCGGGCACTCCCAACCATTGCAAGCAAGCAAGCAAGCAAGAAAGAAAGTAAGTAAGTAAGTAAGTATTACATATAGGGGCGGGACATGCGGGGAGATCTGCGAAACGTGCATTACGGGGCACACGCGTACCTACCGGGGCATACCGACCCCTATTGGGGCACACGTGTGCATATCGGGGCATACCGGGCCTATCGGGGCATACCGGGCCTATCGGGGCACACGCGTACATACCGGGGCATACCGAGCCCTACTGGGGCACACGTGCGCATATCGGGGCGTACCAAGCCTATCGGGGCATACGCATGTATCCCAAGGCATACCGAGTCTATCCGGGCATACGCGTTCATACCGGGGCGTAACGGGCCTATCGGGGCATACTTGGGCATATCCGGGCAAAAAATGCCCAAAACTTGCGCAACCTTGGCAACCGTGGTCCATTCCTCTCTATATGCCTAGCCTTGCCAACCGTGGTCCATTCCTCACTATATGCCATGGCCTTGTGCCCATGGTCTTCCCAAGACAGCGTCCAAGGCCCCCGGAAGGCCAAGGGAGCCCAACCCAGCAATGCCCTGCTATGGCAAGCCAAGGCC
>NW_027518795.1:1117500-1122500 GCF_043159265.1 Tasmannia lanceolata | reverse complement strand
CAGTCCTCCGCGGTCCCCTGGCCCTGCGCACGTTTGTCTTCGAAACCGAGCATCAATGCCACAGAAAGTGCCGGGGCGCCAGCTGGAGCCATCATCCGCGTTGCCATGGCTCGCTTGGCCTTGGCTTGCCAGGCCCCGACACGAGCAATCGCGCATTTTCTTTGCAACCGACCATCAATGCCGCCCAACGGGGCCAGCACGAGCAGTCATCCGCGGTCCCCTGGCCCTGCGCACGTTTGTCTTTGAAACCGAGCATCAATGCCACAGAAAGTGCCGGGGCGCCAGCTGGAGCCATCATCCGACGTGCCATGGCTCTGGTCCCATGGTCTTCGCAACCGAGCATTCGTGACACCCGCGGGGCCAGGACACCAACCCTTCCGACACGAGCATTCGCGCATGTTCTTTGGCCACACAACGGCGCCAGCACGAGCAAAATCATCCGCGGTGCGGTGGCCTTGCACGGCCTTTTGTCTTTGGAACCAACCATCAGTGCCACGGGAAGTGCCGGAGTCCCGGCATCCGCGGTGCCAAGTCATTGCGCCCTTGGTCTCTGCAGCGGGGCATGCCGGGCACTCCCAACCATTGCAAGCAAGCAAGCAAGCAAGAAAGAAAGTAAGTAAGTAAGTAAGTATTACATATAGGGGCGGGACATGCGGGGAGATCTGCGAAACGTGCATTACGGGGCACACGCGTACCTACCGGGGCATACCGACCCCTATTGGGGCACACGTGTGCATATCGGGGCATACCGGGCCTATCGGGGCACACGCGTACATACCGGGGCATACCGAGCCCTACTGGGGCACACGTGCGCATATCGGGGCGTACCAAGCCTATCGGGGCATACGCATGTATCCCAAGGCATACCGAGTCTATCCGGGCATACGCGTTCATACCGGGGCGTAACGGGCCTATCGGGGCATACTTGGGCATATCCGGGCAAAAAATGCCCAAAACTTGTGCAACCTTGGCAACCGTGGTCCATTCCTCTCTATATGCCTAGCCTTGCCAACCGTGGTCCATTCCTCACTATATGCCATGGCCTTGTGCCCATGGTCTTCCCAAGACAGCGTCCAAGGCCCCCGGAAGGCCAAGGGAGCCCAACCCAGCAATGCCCTGCTATGGCAAGCCAAGGCCAAGCATTCCGGTGCCTATCCGGGCAAAAATGCAATTCCTCTCTATATGCCTAGCCTTGGCAACCGTGGTCCATTCCCCACCATATGCCATGGCCTTGTGCCCATGGTCTTCCCAAGACAGTGTCCAAGGCGCCCGGAAGGCCAAGGGAGCCCAACCCAGCAATGCCCTGCTTTGGCAAGCCAAGGCCAAGCATTCCGGTGCCTAACCTTGGCAACCGTGGTCCTTTCCTCACCATATGCCATGGCCTTGTGCCCATGGTCTTCGCAAGACATCGTCCAAGGCGCCCAAAAGGCCAAGGGAGCCCAACCCAGCAATGCCTTGCTAGGACAAGCCAAGGCCAAGCATTCCGGTGCCTATCCGGGCAAAAACGCCCAAAGCATGCCCATTCCTTAGCCTATCCAGGCAAAAACGCCCAAAATCTGCACATTCTAGTGCCTATCCGGGCAAAAACGCCCACCAGCATGCCACCCTCCTATAGGGTTTGCGCAACCAACCAGCCTAACCACCAGTGGCAACCAAAGGTGCTGTTAGCGACGACTTCTGAAGACGCAACGAGACGCGACGTGTTTGCGCCCAGACGCGACGAGACGATGCGGGATCTGCGCCCAAGAATGCCTAGACCCGTCGACTTGATGCGGGATCAGCTCGCCCAAGCATGCCTAGTGTGCAAGGCCTGTGTGCAAGGCTAGTGTCCAAGGCTAGTGTGCAAGGCTCATGTGGAACGCTAGTGCGCAAGGCTAGTGCCCAAGGCTTGTGTGCCAGGCCCGTGTGCAAGGCTAGTGTCCAGGGCTTGTGTGCATTGCTTGAGTGCAAGGCTTGTGTGCATTGCTCGAGTGCATGGCTTGTGTGCAAGGGTTGTGCGCAAGGCTAGTGTGCGGGGCTTGTGCGCATGGCTAATGTGCACGGCTTGTGTGCATGGCTACCGTGCAAGGCTAGTTTGCATGGCTAGGGTGCAAGGCTCGCATGCGAGGCTAGTGTGCAAGGCTGCGTGCAAGGGAAGCGTGCAGGGCGAGTGTGCGAGGCCACTGTGCACGGCGCCAGCACTAGCGAGCCATCATCCGCGTTGCCATGGCTCGCTTGGCCTTGGCTTGCCAGGCCCCGACACGAGCAATCGCGCATTTTCTTTGCAACCGACCATCAATGCCGCCCAACGGGGCCAGCACGAGCAGTCCTCCGCGGTCCCCTGGCCCTGCGCACGTTTGTCTTTGAAACCGAGCATCAATGCCACAGAAAGTGCCGGGGCGCCAGCTGGAGCCATCATCCGACGTGCCATGGCTCGCTTGGCCTTGGCTTGCCGGGCCCCGACACGAGCAATCGCGCATTTTCTTTGCAACCGACCATCAATGCCGCCCAACGGGGCCAGCACGAGCAGTCATCCGCGGTCCCCTGGCCCTGCGCACGTTTGTCTTTGAAACCGAGCATCAATGCCACAGAAAGTGCCGGGGCGCCAGCTGGAGCCATCATCCGACGTGCCATGGCTCTGGTCCCATGGTCTTCGCAACCGAGCATTCGTGACACCCGCGGGGCCAGGACACCAACCCTTCCGACACGAGCATTCGCGCATGTTCTTTGGCCACACAACGGCGCCAGCACGAGCAAAATCATCCGCGGTGCGGTGGCCTTGCACGGCCTTTTGTCTTTGGAACCAACCATCAGTGCCACGGGAAGTGCCGGAGTCCCGGCATCCGCGGTGCCAAGTCATTGCGCCCTTGGTGTCTGCAGCGGGGCATGCCGGGCACTCCCAACCATTGCAAGCAAGCAAGCAAGCAAGAAAGAAAGTAAGTAAGTAAGTAAGTATTACATATAGGGGCGGGACATGCGGGGAGATCTGCGAAACGTGCATTACGGGGCACACGCGTACCTACCGGGGCATACCGACCCCTATTGGGGCACACGTGTGCATATCGGGGCATACCGGGCCTATCGGGGCACACGCGTACATACCGGGGCATACCGAGCCCTACTGGGGCACACGTGCGCATATCGGGGCGTACCAAGCCTATCGGGGCATACGCATGTATCCCAAGGCATACCGAGTCTATCCGGGCATACGCGTTCATACCGGGGCGTAACGGGCCTATCGGGGCATACTTGGGCATATCCGGGCAAAAAATGCCCAAAACTTGCGCAACCTTGGCAACCGTGGTCCATTCCTCTCTATATGCCTAGCCTTGCCAACCGTGGTCCATTCCTCACTATATGCCATGGCCTTGTGCCCATGGTCTTCCCAAGACAGCGTCCAAGGCCCCCGGAAGGCCAAGGGAGCCCAACCCAGCAATGCCCTGCTATGGCAAGCCGAGGCCAAGCATTCCGGTGCCTATCCGGGCAAAAATGCAATTCCTCTCTATATGCCTAGCCTTGGCAACCGTGGTCCATTCCCCACCATATGCCATGGCCTTGTGCCCATGGTCTTCCCAAGACAGTGTCCAAGGCGCCCGGAAGGCCAAGGGAGCCCAACCCAGCAATGCCCTGCTTTGGCAAGCCAAGGCCAAGCATTCCGGTGCCTAACCTTGGCAACCGTGGTCCTTTCCTCACCATATGCCATGGCCTTGTGCCCATGGTCTTCGCAAGACATCGTCCAAGGCGCCCAAAAGGCCAAGGGAGCCCAACCCAGCAATGCCTTGCTAGGACAAGCCAAGGCCAAGCATTCCGGTGCCTATCCGGGCAAAAACGCCCAAAGCATGCCCATTCCTTAGCCTATCCAGGCAAAAACGCCCAAAATCTGCACATTCTAGTGCCTATCCGGGCAAAAACGCCCACCAGCATGCCACCCTCCTATAGGGTTTGCGCAACCAACCAGCCTAACCACCAGTGGCAACCAAAGGTGCTGTTAGCGACGACTTCTGAAGACGCAACGAGACGCGACGTGTTTGTGCCCAGACGCGACGAGACGATGCGGGATCTGCGCCCAAGAATGCCTAGACCCGTCGACTTGATGCGGGATCAGCTCGCCCAAGCATGCCTAGTGTGCAAGGCCTGTGTGCAAGGCTAGTGTCCAAGGCTAGTGTGCAAGGCTCATGTGGAACGCTAGTGCGCAAGGCTAGTGCCCAAGGCTTGTGTGCCAGGCCCGTGTGCAAGGCTAGTGTCCAGGGCTTGTGTGCATTGCTTGAGTGCAAGGCTTGTGTGCATTGCTCGAGTGCATGGCTTGTGTGCAAGGGTTGTGCGCAAGGCTAGTGTGCGGGGCTTGTGCGCATGGCTAATGTGCACGGCTTGTGTGCATGGCTACCGTGCAAGGCTAGTTTGCATGGCTAGGGTGCAAGGCTCGCATGCGAGGCTAGTGTGCAAGGCTGCGTGCAAGGGAAGCGTGCAGGGCGAGTGTGCGAGGCCACTGTGCACGGCGCCAGCACTAGCGAGCCATCATCCGCGTTGCCATGGCTCGCTTGGCCTTGGCTTGCCAGGCCCCGACACGAGCAATCGCGCATTTTCTTTGCAACCGACCATCAATGCCGCCCAACGGGGCCAGCACGAGCAGTCATCCGCGGTCCCCTGGCCCTGCGCACGTTTGTCTTTGAAACCGAGCATCAATGCCACAGAAAGTGCCGGGGCGCCAGCTGGAGCCATCATCCGACGTGCCATGGCTCGCTTGGCCTTGGCTTGCCGGGCCCCGACACGAGCAATCGCGCATTTTCTTTGCAACCGACCATCAATGCCGCCCAACGGGGCCAGCACGAGCAGTCATCCGCGGTCCCCTGGCACTGCGCACGTTTGTCTTTGAAACCGAGCATCAATGCCACAGAAAGTGCCGGGGCGCCAGCTGGAGCCATCATCCGACGTGCCATGGCTCTGGTCCCATGGTCTTCGCAACCGAGCATTCGTGACACCCGCGGGGCCAGGACACCAACCCTTCCGACACGAGCATTCGC
>NW_027518795.1:1097500-1107500 GCF_043159265.1 Tasmannia lanceolata | reverse complement strand
TGCGCAAGGCTAGTGCCCAAGGTCTGTGTGCAAGGCTAGTGCCCAAGGCTAGTGAGCATGGCCTGTGTGCAAGGCTAGTGTGCAAGGCTTGTATGCAAGGCTAGTGTGCAAGGCTGGTGTGCAAGGCTTGTGGGCAAGGCTGGTGCGCAAGGCTAGTTCCCAAGGGTTGTGTGCAAGGCTAGTGCCCAAGGCAAGTGCGCAAGGCTCGTGCCCAAAGCTAGTGCGCAAGGCTTGTGTGCAAGGCTACTGCGATGGGCCAGTGCCCAAGGCTTGTGAGCAAGGCTTGTATGCATGGCTTGTGTGCAAGGCTAGCGTCCAAGGCTTGTGCGCATGGCTTGTGCGCAAGGCTTGTGTCCAAGGCTTTTGTGCAAGGCTCGTGCGCAAGGCTAGTGTGCAAGGCTTGTGCGCATTGGCAGGTAGCCCACCAGCATGCACGATCCAAATGCCACTCACGCGACAACACGGTGCCAAGCCGGGCATGGTGTGCACTCAAAACCAATCAACGGACAGAGGTCATGCGTCATGGGGGGGATCTAGCAAGGCCATGGGGAAGGTCATGGAGGACCTTGGAAGCAAGCGCAAGACGAGAGCGAATCGAACAAGGGGCCAGGACGGGGCCTTGTGCCCATGGTCTTCGCAAGACAGCGTCCAAGGCACCCGAAAGCCCAAGGGAACCCAAACCCGGCCGACACTTGCAATCGCACATGCTCTCTGCAACACACCATCAATGCCGCCCAACGGGGCCAGCACGAGCAGTCCTCCGCGGTCCCCTGGCCCTGCGCACGTTTGTCTTCGAAACCGAGCATCAATGCCACAGAAAGTGCCGGGGCGCCAGCTGGAGCCATCATCCGCGTTGCCATGGCTCGCTTGGCCTTGGCTTGCCAGGCCCCGACACGAGCAATCGCGCATTTTCTTTGCAACCGACCATCAATGCCGCCCAACGGGGCCAGCACGAGCAGTCATCCGCGGTCCCCTGGCCCTGCGCACGTTTGTCTTTGAAACCGAGCATCAATGCCACAGAAAGTGCCGGGGCGCCAGCTGGAGCCATCATCCGACGTGCCATGGCTCTGGTCCCATGGTCTTCGCAACCGAGCATTCGTGACACCCGCGGGGCCAGGACACCAACCCTTCCGACACGAGCATTCGCGCATGTTCTTTGGCCACACAACGGCGCCAGCACGAGCAAAATCATCCGCGGTGCGGTGGCCTTGCACGGCCTTTTGTCTTTGGAACCAACCATCAGTGCCACGGGAAGTGCCGGAGTCCCGGCATCCGCGGTGCCAAGTCATTGCGCCCTTGGTCTCTGCAGCGGGGCATGCCGGGCACTCCCAACCATTGCAAGCAAGCAAGCAAGCAAGAAAGAAAGTAAGTAAGTAAGTAAGTATTACATATAGGGGCGGGACATGCGGGGAGATCTGCGAAACGTGCATTACGGGGCACACGCGTACCTACCGGGGCATACCGACCCCTATTGGGGCACACGTGTGCATATCGGGGCATACCGGGCCTATCGGGGCACACGCGTACATACCGGGGCATACCGAGCCCTACTGGGGCACACGTGCGCATATCGGGGCGTACCAAGCCTATCGGGGCATACGCATGTATCCCAAGGCATACCGAGTCTATCCGGGCATACGCGTTCATACCGGGGCGTAACGGGCCTATCGGGGCATACTTGGGCATATCCGGGCAAAAAATGCCCAAAACTTGCGCAACCTTGGCAACCGTGGTCCATTCCTCTCTATATGCCTAGCCTTGCCAACCGTGGTCCATTCCTCACTATATGCCATGGCCTTGTGCCCATGGTCTTCCCAAGACAGCGTCCAAGGCCCCCGGAAGGCCAAGGGAGCCCAACCCAGCAATGCCCTGCTATGGCAAGCCAAGGCCAAGCATTCCGGTGCCTATCCGGGCAAAAATGCAATTCCTCTCTATATGCCTAGCCTTGGCAACCGTGGTCCATTCCCCACCATATGCCATGGCCTTGTGCCCATGGTCTTCCCAAGACAGTGTCCAAGGCGCCCGGAAGGCCAAGGGAGCCCAACCCAGCAATGCCCTGCTTTGGCAAGCCAAGGCCAAGCATTCCGGTGCCTAACCTTGGCAACCGTGGTCCTTTCCTCACCATATGCCATGGCCTTGTGCCCATGGTCTTCGCAAGACATCGTCCAAGGCGCCCAAAAGGCCAAGGGAGCCCAACCCAGCAATGCCTTGCTAGGACAAGCCAAGGCCAAGCATTCCGGTGCCTATCCGGGCAAAAACGCCCAAAGCATGCCCATTCCTTAGCCTATCCAGGCAAAAACGCCCAAAATCTGCACATTCTAGTGCCTATCCGGGCAAAAACGCCCACCAGCATGCCACCCTCCTATAGGGTTTGCGCAACCAACCAGCCTAACCACCAGTGGCAACCAAAGGTGCTGTTAGCGACGACTTCTGAAGACGCAACGAGACGCGACGTGTTTGCGCCCAGACGCGACGAGACGATGCGGGATCTGCGCCCAAGAATGCCTAGACCCGTCGACTTGATGCGGGATCAGCTCGCCCAAGCATGCCTAGTGTGCAAGGCCTGTGTGCAAGGCTAGTGTCCAAGGCTAGTGTGCAAGGCTCATGTGGAACGCTAGTGCGCAAGGCTAGTGCCCAAGGCTTGTGTGCCAGGCCCGTGTGCAAGGCTAGTGTCCAGGGCTTGTGTGCATTGCTTGAGTGCAAGGCTTGTGTGCATTGCTCGAGTGCATGGCTTGTGTGCAAGGGTTGTGCGCAAGGCTAGTGTGCGGGGCTTGTGCGCATGGCTAATGTGCACGGCTTGTGTGCATGGCTACCGTGCAAGGCTAGTTTGCATGGCTAGGGTGCAAGGCTCGCATGCGAGGCTAGTGTGCAAGGCTGCGTGCAAGGGAAGCGTGCAGGGCGAGTGTGCGAGGCCACTGTGCACGGCGCCAGCACTAGCGAGCCATCATCCGCGTTGCCATGGCTCGCTTGGCCTTGGCTTGCCAGGCCCCGACACGAGCAATCGCGCATTTTCTTTGCAACCGACCATCAATGCCGCCCAACGGGGCCAGCACGAGCAGTCATCCGCGGTCCCCTGGCCCTGCGCACGTTTGTCTTTGAAACCGAGCATCAATGCCACAGAAAGTGCCGGGGCGCCAGCTGGAGCCATCATCCGACGTGCCATGGCTCGCTTGGCCTTGGCTTGCCGGGCCCCGACACGAGCAATCGCGCATTTTCTTTGCAACCGACCATCAATGCTGCCCAACGGGGCCAGCACGAGCAGTCATCCGCGGTCCCCTGGCCCTGCGCACGTTTGTCTTTGAAACCGAGCATCAATGCCACAGAAAGTGCCGGGGCGCCAGCTGGAGCCATCATCCGACGTGCCATGGCTCTGGTCCCATGGTCTTCGCAACCGAGCATTCGTGACACCCGCGGGGCCAGGACACCAACCCTTCCGACACGAGCATTCGCGCATGTTCTTTGGCCACACAACGGCGCCAGCACGAGCAAAATCATCCGCGGTGCGGTGGCCTTGCACGGCCTTTTGTCTTTGGAACCAACCATCAGTGCCACGGGAAGTGCCGGAGTCCCGGCATCCGCGGTGCCAAGTCATTGCGCCCTTGGTCTCTGCAGCGGGGCATGCCGGGCACTCCCAACCATTGCAAGCAAGCAAGCAAGCAAGAAAGAAAGTAAGTAAGTAAGTAAGTATTACATATAGGGGCGGGACATGCGGGGAGATCTGCGAAACGTGCATTACGGGGCACACGCGTACCTACCGGGGCATACCGACCCCTATTGGGGCACACGTGTGCATATCGGGGCATACCGGGCCTATCGGGGCACACGCGTACATACCGGGGCATACCGAGCCCTACTGGGGCACACGTGCGCATATCGGGGCGTACCAAGCCTATCGGGGCATACGCATGTATCCCAAGGCATGCCGAGTCTATCCGGGCATACGCGTTCATACCGGGGCGTAACGGGCCTATCGGGGCATACTTGGGCATATCCGGGCAAAAAATGCCCAAAACTTGCGCAACCTTGGCAACCGTGGTCCATTCCTCTCTATATGCCTAGCCTTGCCAACCGTGGTCCATTCCTCACTATATGCCATGGCCTTGTGCCCATGGTCTTCCCAAGACAGCGTCCAAGGCCCCCGGAAGGCCAAGGGAGCCCAACCCAGCAATGCCCTGCTATGGCAAGCCAAGGCCAAGCATTCCGGTGCCTATCCGGGCAAAAATGCAATTCCTCTCTATATGCCTAGCCTTGGCAACCGTGGTCCATTCCCCACCATATGCCATGGCCTTGTGCCCATGGTCTTCCCAAGACAGTGTCCAAGGCGCACGGAAGGCCAAGGGAGCCCAACCCAGCAATGCCCTGCTTTGGCAAGCCAAGGCCAAGCATTCCGGTGCCTAACCTTGGCAACCGTGGTCCTTTCCTCACCATATGCCATGGCCTTGTGCCCATGGTCTTCGCAAGACATCGTCCAAGGCGCCCAAAAGGCCAAGGGAGCCCAACCCAGCAATGCCTTGCTAGGACAAGCCAAGGCCAAGCATTCCGGTGCCTATCCGGGCAAAAACGCCCAAAGCATGCCCATTCCTTAGCCTATCCAGGCAAAAACGCCCAAAATCTGCACATTCTAGTGCCTATCCGGGCAAAAACGCCCACCAGCATGCCACCCTCCTATAGGGTTTGCGCAACCAACCAGCCTAACCACCAGTGGCAACCAAAGGTGCTGTTAGCGACGACTTCTGAAGACGCAACGAGACGCGACGTGTTTGCGCCCAGACGCGACGAGACGATGCGGGATCTGCGCCCAAGAATGCCTAGACCCGTCGACTTGATGCGGGATCAGCTCGCCCAAGCATGCCTAGTGTGCAAGGCCTGTGTGCAAGGCTAGTGTCCAAGGCTAGTGTGCAAGGCTCATGTGGAACGCTAGTGCGCAAGGCTAGTGCCCAAGGCTTGTGTGCCAGGCCCGTGTGCAAGGCTAGTGTCCAGGGCTTGTGTGCATTGCTTGAGTGCAAGGCTTGTGTGCATTGCTCGAGTGCATGGCTTGTGTGCAAGGGTTGTGCGCAAGGCTAGTGTGCGGGGCTTGTGCGCATGGCTAATGTGCACGGCTTGTGTGCATGGCTACCGTGCAAGGCTAGTTTGCATGGCTAGGGTGCAAGGCTCGCATGCGAGGCTAGTGTGCAAGGCTGCGTGCAAGGGAAGCGTGCAGGGCGAGTGTGCGAGGCCACTGTGCACGGCGCCAGCACTAGCGAGCCATCATCCGCGTTGCCATGGCTCGCTTGGCCTTGGCTTGCCAGGCCCCGACACGAGCAATCGCGCATTTTCTTTGCAACCGACCATCAATGCCGCCCAACGGGGCCAGCACGAGCAGTCATCCGCGGTCCCCCGGCCCTGCGCACGTTTGTCTTTGAAACCGAGCATCAATGCCACAGAAAGTGCCGGGGCGCCAGCTGGAGCCATCATCCGACGTGCCATGGCTCGCTTGGCCTTGGCTTGCCGGGCCCCGACACGAGCAATCGCGCATTTTCTTTGCAACCGACCATCAATGCTGCCCAACGGGGCCAGCACGAGCAGTCATCCGCGGTCCCCTGGCCCTGCGCACGTTTGTCTTTGAAACCGAGCATCAATGCCACAGAAAGTGCCGGGGCGCCAGCTGGAGCCATCATCCGACGTGCCATGGCTCTGGTCCCATGGTCTTCGCAACCGAGCATTCGTGACACCCGCGGGGCCAGGACACCAACCCTTCCGACACGAGCATTCGCGCATGTTCTTTGGCCACACAACGGCGCCAGCACGAGCAAAATCATCCGCGGTGCGGTGGCCTTGCACGGCCTTTTGTCTTTGGAACCAACCATCAGTGCCACGGGAAGTGCCGGAGTCCCGGCATCCGCGGTGCCAAGTCATTGCGCCCTTGGTCTCTGCAGCGGGGCATGCCGGGCACTCCCAACCATTGCAAGCAAGCAAGCAAGCAAGAAAGAAAGTAAGTAAGTAAGTAAGTATTACATATAGGGGCGGGACATGCGGGGAGATCTGCGAAACGTGCATTACGGGGCACACGCGTACCTACCGGGGCATACCGACCCCTATTGGGGCACACGTGTGCATATCGGGGCATACCGGGCCTATCGGGGCACACGCGTACATACCGGGGCATACCGAGCCCTACTGGGGCACACGTGCGCATATCGGGGCGTACCAAGCCTATCGGGGCATACGCATGTATCCCAAGGCATGCCGAGTCTATCCGGGCATACGCGTTCATACCGGGGCGTAACGGGCCTATCGGGGCATACTTGGGCATATCCGGGCAAAAAATGCCCAAAACTTGCGCAACCTTGGCAACCGTGGTCCATTCCTCTCTATATGCCTAGCCTTGCCAACCGTGGTCCATTCCTCACTATATGCCATGGCCTTGTGCCCATGGTCTTCCCAAGACAGCGTCCAAGGCCCCCGGAAGGCCAAGGGAGCCCAACCCAGCAATGCCCTGCTATGGCAAGCCAAGGCCAAGCATTCCGGTGCCTATCCGGGCAAAAATGCAATTCCTCTCTATATGCCTAGCCTTGGCAACCGTGGTCCATTCCCCACCATATGCCATGGCCTTGTGCCCATGGTCTTCCCAAGACAGTGTCCAAGGCGCACGGAAGGCCAAGGGAGCCCAACCCAGCAATGCCCTGCTTTGGCAAGCCAAGGCCAAGCATTCCGGTGCCTAACCTTGGCAACCGTGGTCCTTTCCTCACCATATGCCATGGCCTTGTGCCCATGGTCTTCGCAAGACATCGTCCAAGGCGCCCAAAAGGCCAAGGGAGCCCAACCCAGCAATGCCTTGCTAGGACAAGCCAAGGCCAAGCATTCCGGTGCCTATCCGGGCAAAAACGCCCAAAGCATGCCCATTCCTTAGCCTATCCAGGCAAAAACGCCCAAAATCTGCACATTCTAGTGCCTATCCGGGCAAAAACGCCCACCAGCATGCCACCCTCCTATAGGGTTTGCGCAACCAACCAGCCTAACCACCAGTGGCAACCAAAGGTGCTGTTAGCGACGACTTCTGAAGACGCAACGAGACGCGACGTGTTTGCGCCCAGACGCGACGAGACGATGCGGGATCTGCGCCCAAGAATGCCTAGACCCGTCGACTTGATGCGGGATCAGCTCGCCCAAGCATGCCTAGTGTGCAAGGCCTGTGTGCAAGGCTAGTGTCCAAGGCTAGTGTGCAAGGCTCATGTGGAACGCTAGTGCGCAAGGCTAGTGCCCAAGGCTTGTGTGCCAGGCCCGTGTGCAAGGCTAGTGTCCAGGGCTTGTGTGCATTGCTTGAGTGCAAGGCTTGTGTGCATTGCTCGAGTGCATGGCTTGTGTGCAAGGGTTGTGCGCAAGGCTAGTGTGCGGGGCTTGTGCGCATGGCTAATGTGCACGGCTTGTGTGCATGGCTACCGTGCAAGGCTAGTTTGCATGGCTAGGGTGCAAGGCTCGCATGCGAGGCTAGTGTGCAAGGCTGCGTGCAAGGGAAGCGTGCAGGGCGAGTGTGCGAGGCCACTGTGCACGGCGCCAGCACTAGCGAGCCATCATCCGCGTTGCCATGGCTCGCTTGGCCTTGGCTTGCCAGGCCCCGACACGAGCAATCGCGCATTTTCTTTGCAACCGACCATCAATGCCGCCCAACGGGGCCAGCACGAGCAGTCATCCGCGGTCCCCTGGCCCTGCGCACGTTTGTCTTTGAAACCGAGCATCAATGCCACAGAAAGTGCCGGGGCGCCAGCTGGAGCCATCATCCGACGTGCCATGGCTCGCTTGGCCTTGGCTTGCCGGGCCCCGACACGAGCAATCGCGCATTTTCTTTGCAACCGACCATCAATGCCGCCCAACGGGGCCAGCACGAGCAGTCATCCGCGGTCCCCTGGCACTGCGCACGTTTGTCTTTGAAACCGAGCATCAATGCCACAGAAAGTGCCGGGGCGCCAGCTGGAGCCATCATCCGACGTGCCATGGCTCTGGTCCCATGGTCTTCGCAACCGAGCATTCGTGACACCCGCGGGGCCAGGACACCAACCCTTCCGACACGAGCATTCGCGCATGTTCTTTGGCCACACAACGGCGCCAGCACGAGCAAAATCATCCGCGGTGCGGTGGCCTTGCACGGCCTTTTGTCTTTGGAACCAACCATCAGTGCCACGGGAAGTGCCGGAGTCCCGGCATCCGCGGTGCCAAGTCATTGCGCCCTTGGTCTCTGCAGCGGGGCATGCCGGGCACTCCCAACCATTGCAAGCAAGCAAGCAAGCAAGAAAGAAAGTAAGTAAGTAAGTAAGTATTACATATAGGGGCGGGACATGCGGGGAGATCTGCGAAACGTGCATTACGGGGCACACGCGTACCTACCGGGGCATACCGACCCCTATTGGGGCACACGTGTGCATATCGGGGCATACCGGGCCTATCGGGGCACACGCGTACATACCGGGGCATACCGAGCCCTACTGGGGCACACGTGCGCATATCGGGGCGTACCAAGCCTATCGGGGCATACGCATGTATCCCAAGGCATGCCGAGTCTATCCGGGCATACGCGTTCATACCGGGGCGTAACGGGCCTATCGGGGCATACTTGGGCATATCCGGGCAAAAAATGCCCAAAACATGCGCAACCTTGGCAACCGTGGTCCATTCCTCTCTATATGCCTAGCCTTGCCAACCGTGGTCCATTCCTCACTATATGCCATGGCCTTGTGCCCATGGTCTTCCCAAGACAGCGTCCAAGGCCCCCGGAAGGCCAAGGGAGCCCAACCCAGCAATGCCCTGCTATGGCAAGCCAAGGCCAAGCATTCTGGTGCCTATCCGGGCAAAAATGCAATTCCTCTCTATATGCCTAGCCTTGGCAACCGTGGTCCATTCCCCACCATATGCCATGGCCTTGTGCCCATGGTCTTCCCAAGACAGTGTCCAAGGCGCCCGGAAGGCCAAGGGAGCCCAACCCAGCAATGCCCTGCTTTGGCAAGCCAAGGCCAAGCATTCCGGTGCCTAACCTTGGCAACCGTGGTCCTTTCCTCACCATATGCCATGGCCTTGTGCCCATGGTCTTCGCAAGACATCGTCCAAGGCGCGCAAAAGGCCAAGGGAGCCCAACCCAGCAATGCCTTGCTAGGACAAGCCAAGGCCAAGCATTCCGGTGCCTATCCGGGCAAAAACGCCCAAAGCATGCCCATTCCTTAGCCTATCCAGGCAAAAACGCCCAAAATCTGCACATTCTAGTGCCTATCCGGGCAAAAACGCCCACCAGCATGCCACCCTCCTATAGGGTTTGCGCAACCAACCAGCCTAACCACCAGTGGCAACCAAAGGTGCTGTTAGCGACGACTTCTGAAGACGCAACGAGACGCGACGTGTTTGCGCCCAGACGCGACGAGACGATGCGGGATCTGCGCCCAAGAATGCCTAGACCCGTCGACTTGATGCGGGATCAGCTCGCCCAAGCATGCCTAGTGTGCAAGGCCTGTGTGCAAGGCTAGTGTCCAAGGCTAGTGTGCAAGGCTCATGTGGAACGCTAGTGCGCAAGGCTAGTGCCCAAGGCTTGTGTGCCAGGCCCGTGTGCAAGGCTAGTGTCCAGGGCTTGTGTGCATTGCTTGAGTGCAAGGCTTGTGTGCATTGCTCGAGTGCATGGCTTGTGTGCAAGGGTTGTGCGCAAGGCTAGTGTGCGGGGCTTGTGCGCATGGCTAATGTGCACGGCTTGTGTGCATGGCTACCGTGCAAGGCTAGTTTGCATGGCTAGGGTGCAAGGCTCGCATGCGAGGCTAGTGTGCAAGGCTGCGTGCAAGGGAAGCGTGCAGGGCGAGTGTGCGAGGCCACTGTGCACGGCGCCAGCACTAGCGAGCCATCATCCGCGTTGCCATGGCTCGCTTGGCCTTGGCTTGCCAGGCCCCGACACGAGCAATCGCGCATTTTCTTTGCAACCGACCATCAATGCCGCCCAACGGGGCCAGCACGAGCAGTCCTCCGCGGTCCCCTGGCCCTGCGCACGTTT
>NW_027518795.1:1080000-1087500 GCF_043159265.1 Tasmannia lanceolata | reverse complement strand
TTCCTTAGCCTATCCAGGCAAAAACGCCCAAAACCAGCACATTCCAGTGCCTATCCGGGCAAAAACGCCCTAAGCCTGCGCATTCCAGCGCCCCGCAGCATGCCACCCTCCTATAGGGTTTGCGCAACCAACCCGCCTAACCACCAGTGGCAACCAAAGGTGCTGTTAGCGACGACTTCTGAAGACGCAACGAGACGCGACGGGTTTGCGCCCAGACGCGACGAGGCGATGCGGGATCTGCGCCCAACCGTGCCTACACCCGCCGACTTGATGCGGGAGCTGCTGGCCCAAGCATGCCTAGCGTGCAAGGCCTGCGTGCAAGGCTAGTGTGCAAGGCTCGTGGGCAAGGCTAGTGCGCAAGGCTAGTGCCCAAGGTCTGTGTGCAAGGCTAGTGCCCAAGGCTAGTGAGCATGGCCTGTGTGCAAGGCTAGTGTGCAAGGCTTGTATGCAAGGCTAGTGTGCAAGGCTGGTGTGCAAGGCTTGTGGGCAAGGCTGGTGCGCAAGGCTAGTTCCCAAGGGTTGTGTGCAAGGCTAGTGCCCAAGGCAAGTGCGCAAGGCTCGTGCCCAAAGCTAGTGCGCAAGGCTTGTGTGCAAGGCTACTGCGATGGGCCAGTGCCCAAGGCTTGTGAGCAAGGCTTGTATGCATGGCTTGTGTGCAAGGCTAGCGTCCAAGGCTTGTGCGCATGGCTTGTGCGCAAGGCTTGTGTCCAAGGCTTTTGTGCAAGGCTCGTGCGCAAGGCTAGTGTGCAAGGCTTGTGCGCATTGGCAGGTAGCCCACCAGCATGCACGATCCAAATGCCACTCACGCGACAACACGGTGCCAAGCCGGGCATGGTGTGCACTCAAAACCAATCAACGGACAGAGGTCATGCGTCATGGGGGGGATCTAGCAAGGCCATGGGGAAGGTCATGGAGGACCTTGGAAGCAAGCGCAAGACGAGAGCGAATCGAACAAGGGGCCAGGACGGGGCCTTGTGCCCATGGTCTTCGCAAGACAGCGTCCAAGGCACCCGAAAGCCCAAGGGAACCCAAACCCGGCCGACACTTGCAATCGCACATGCTCTCTGCAACACACCATCAATGCCGCCCAACGGGGCCAGCACGAGCAGTCCTCCGCGGTCCCCTGGCCCTGCGCACGTTTGTCTTCGAAACCGAGCATCAATGCCACAGAAAGTGCCGGGGCGCCAGCTGGAGCCATCATCCGCGTTGCCATGGCTCGCTTGGCCTTGGCTTGCCAGGCCCCGACACGAGCAATCGCGCATTTTCTTTGCAACCGACCATCAATGCCGCCCAACGGGGCCAGCACGAGCAGTCATCCGCGGTCCCCTGGCCCTGCGCACGTTTGTCTTTGAAACCGAGCATCAATGCCACAGAAAGTGCCGGGGCGCCAGCTGGAGCCATCATCCGACGTGCCATGGCTCTGGTCCCATGGTCTTCGCAACCGAGCATTCGTGACACCCGCGGGGCCAGGACACCAACCCTTCCGACACGAGCATTCGCGCATGTTCTTTGGCCACACAACGGCGCCAGCACGAGCAAAATCATCCGCGGTGCGGTGGCCTTGCACGGCCTTTTGTCTTTGGAACCAACCATCAGTGCCACGGGAAGTGCCGGAGTCCCGGCATCCGCGGTGCCAAGTCATTGCGCCCTTGGTCTCTGCAGCGGGGCATGCCGGGCACTCCCAACCATTGCAAGCAAGCAAGCAAGCAAGAAAGAAAGTAAGTAAGTAAGTAAGTATTACATATAGGGGCGGGACATGCGGGGAGATCTGCGAAACGTGCATTACGGGGCACACGCGTACCTACCGGGGCATACCGACCCCTATTGGGGCACACGTGTGCATATCGGGGCATACCGGGCCTATCGGGGCACACGCGTACATACCGGGGCATACCGAGCCCTACTGGGGCACACGTGCGCATATCGGGGCGTACCAAGCCTATCGGGGCATACGCATGTATCCCAGGGCATACCGAGTCTATCCGGGCATACGCGTTCATACCGGGGCGTAACGGGCCTATCGGGGCATACTTGGGCATATCCGGGCAAAAAATGCCCAAAACTTGCGCAACCTTGGCAACCGTGGTCCATTCCTCTCTATATGCCTAGCCTTGCCAACCGTGGTCCATTCCTCACTATATGCCATGGCCTTGTGCCCATGGTCTTCCCAAGACAGCGTCCAAGGCCCCCGGAAGGCCAAGGGAGCCCAACCCAGCAATGCCCTGCTATGGCAAGCCAAGGCCAAGCATTCCGGTGCCTATCCGGGCAAAAATGCAATTCCTCTCTATATGCCTAGCCTTGGCAACCGTGTTCCATTCCCCACCATATGCCATGGCCTTGTGCCCATGGTCTTCCCAAGACAGTGTCCAAGGCGCCCGGAAGGCCAAGGGAGCCCAACCCAGCAATGCCCTGCTTTGGCAAGCCAAGGCCAAGCATTCCGGTGCCTAACCTTGGCAACCGTGGTCCTTTCCTCACCATATGCCATGGCCTTGTGCCCATGGTCTTCGCAAGACATCGTCCAAGGCGCCCAAAAGGCCAAGGGAGCCCAACCCAGCAATGCCTTGCTAGGACAAGCCAAGGCCAAGCATTCCGGTGCCTATCCGGGCAAAAACGCCCAAAGCATGCCCATTCCTTAGCCTATCCAGGCAAAAACGCCCAAAATCTGCACATTCTAGTGCCTATCCGGGCAAAAACGCCCACCAGCATGCCACCCTCCTATAGGGTTTGCGCAACCAACCAGCCTAACCACCAGTGGCAACCAAAGGTGCTGTTAGCGACGACTTCTGAAGACGCAACGAGACGCGACGTGTTTGCGCCCAGACGCGACGAGACGATGCGGGATCTGCGCCCAAGAATGCCTAGACCCGTCGACTTGATGCGGGATCAGCTCGCCCAAGCATGCCTAGTGTGCAAGGCCTGTGTGCAAGGCTAGTGTCCAAGGCTAGTGTGCAAGGCTCATGTGGAACGCTAGTGCGCAAGGCTAGTGCCCAAGGCTTGTGTGCCAGGCCCGTGTGCAAGGCTAGTGTCCAGGGCTTGTGTGCATTGCTTGAGTGCAAGGCTTGTGTGCATTGCTCGAGTGCATGGCTTGTGTGCAAGGGTTGTGCGCAAGGCTAGTGTGCGGGGCTTGTGCGCATGGCTAATGTGCACGGCTTGTGTGCATGGCTACCGTGCAAGGCTAGTTTGCATGGCTAGGGTGCAAGGCTCGCATGCGAGGCTAGTGTGCAAGGCTGCGTGCAAGGGAAGCGTGCAGGGCGAGTGTGCGAGGCCACTGTGCACGGCGCCAGCACTAGCGAGCCATCATCCGCGTTGCCATGGCTCGCTTGGCCTTGGCTTGCCAGGCCCCGACACGAGCAATCGCGCATTTTCTTTGCAACCGACCATCAATGCCGCCCAACGGGGCCAGCACGAGCAGTCATCCGCGGTCCCCTGGCCCTGCGCACGTTTGTCTTTGAAACCGAGCATCAATGCCACAGAAAGTGCCGGGGCGCCAGCTGGAGCCATCATCCGACGTGCCATGGCTCGCTTGGCCTTGGCTTGCCGGGCCCCGACACGAGCAATCGCGCATTTTCTTTGCAACCGACCATCAATGCCGCCCAACGGGGCCAGCACGAGCAGTCATCCGCGGTCCCCTGGCCCTGCGCACGTTTGTCTTTGAAACCGAGCATCAATGCCACAGAAAGTGCCGGGGCGCCAGCTGGAGCCATCATCCGACGTGCCATGGCTCTGGTCCCATGGTCTTCGCAACCGAGCATTCGTGACACCCGCGGGGCCAGGACACCAACCCTTCCGACACGAGCATTCGCGCATGTTCTTTGGCCACACAACGGCGCCAGCACGAGCAAAATCATCCGCGGTGCGGTGGCCTTGCACGGCCTTTTGTCTTTGGAACCAACCATCAGTGCCACGGGAAGTGCCGGAGTCCCGGCATCCGCGGTGCCAAGTCATTGCGCCCTTGGTCTCTGCAGCGGGGCATGCCGGGCACTCCCAACCATTGCAAGCAAGCAAGCAAGCAAGAAAAAAAGTAAGTAAGTAAGTAAGTATTACATATAGGGGCGGGACATGCGGGGAGATCTGCGAAACGTGCATTACGGGGCACACGCGTACCTACCGGGGCATACCGACCCCTATTGGGGCACACGTGTGCATATCGGGGCATACCGGGCCTATCGGGGCACACGCGTACATACCGGGGCATACCGAGCCCTACTGGGGCACACGTGCGCATATCGGGGCGTACCAAGCCTATCGGGGCATACGCATGTATCCCAAGGCATGCCGAGTCTATCCGGGCATACGCGTTCATACCGGGGCGTAACGGGCCTATCGGGGCATACTTGGGCATATCCGGGCAAAAAATGCCCAAAACTTGCGCAACCTTGGCAACCGTGGTCCATTCCTCTCTATATGCCTAGCCTTGCCAACCGTGGTCCATTCCTCACTATATGCCATGGCCTTGTGCCCATGGTCTTCCCAAGACAGCGTCCAAGGCCCCCGGAAGGCCAAGGGAGCCCAACCCAGCAATGCCCTGCTATGGCAAGCCGAGGCCAAGCATTCCGGTGCCTATCCGGGCAAAAATGCAATTCCTCTCTATATGCCTAGCCTTGGCAACCGTGGTCCATTCCCCACCATATGCCATGGCCTTGTGCCCATGGTCTTCCCAAGACAGTGTCCAAGGCGCCCGGAAGGCCAAGGGAGCCCAACCCAGCAATGCCCTGCTTTGGCAAGCCAAGGCCAAGCATTCCGGTGCCTAACCTTGGCAACCGTGGTCCTTTCCTCACCATATGCCATGGCCTTGTGCCCATGGTCTTCGCAAGACATCGTCCAAGGCGCCCAAAAGGCCAAGGGAGCCCAACCCAGCAATGCCTTGCTAGGACAAGCCAAGGCCAAGCATTCCGGTGCCTATCCGGGCAAAAACGCCCAAAGCATGCCCATTCCTTAGCCTATCCAGGCAAAAACGCCCAAAATCTGCACATTCTAGTGCCTATCCGGGCAAAAACGCCCACCAGCATGCCACCCTCCTATAGGGTTTGCGCAACCAACCAGCCTAACCACCAGTGGCAACCAAAGGTGCTGTTAGCGACGACTTCTGAAGACGCAACGAGACGCGACGTGTTTGCGCCCAGACGCGACGAGACGATGCGGGATCTGCGCCCAAGAATGCCTAGACCCGTCGACTTGATGCGGGATCAGCTCGCCCAAGCATGCCTAGTGTGCAAGGCCTGTGTGCAAGGCTAGTGTCCAAGGCTAGTGTGCAAGGCTCATGTGGAACGCTAGTGCGCAAGGCTAGTGCCCAAGGCTTGTGTGCCAGGCCCGTGTGCAAGGCTAGTGTCCAGGGCTTGTGTGCATTGCTTGAGTGCAAGGCTTGTGTGCATTGCTCGAGTGCATGGCTTGTGTGCAAGGGTTGTGCGCAAGGCTAGTGTGCGGGGCTTGTGCGCATGGCTAATGTGCACGGCTTGTGTGCATGGCTACCGTGCAAGGCTAGTTTGCATGGCTAGGGTGCAAGGCTCGCATGCGAGGCTAGTGTGCAAGGCTGCGTGCAAGGGAAGCGTGCAGGGCGAGTGTGCGAGGCCACTGTGCACGGCGCCAGCACTAGCGAGCCATCATCCGCGTTGCCATGGCTCGCTTGGCCTTGGCTTGCCAGGCCCCGACACGAGCAATCGCGCATTTTCTTTGCAACCGACCATCAATGCCGCCCAACGGGGCCAGCACGAGCAGTCATCCGCGGTCCCCTGGCCCTGCGCACGTTTGTCTTTGAAACCGAGCATCAATGCCACAGAAAGTGCCGGGGCGCCAGCTGGAGCCATCATCCGACGTGCCATGGCTCGCTTGGCCTTGGCTTGCCGGGCCCCGACACGAGCAATCGCGCATTTTCTTTGCAACCGACCATCAATGCCGCCCAACGGGGCCAGCACGAGCAGTCATCCGCGGTCCCCTGGCACTGCGCACGTTTGTCTTTGAAACCGAGCATCAATGCCACAGAAAGTGCCGGGGCGCCAGCTGGAGCCATCATCCGACGTGCCATGGCTCTGGTCCCATGGTCTTCGCAACCGAGCATTCGTGACACCCGCGGGGCCAGGACACCAACCCTTCCGACACGAGCATTCGCGCATGTTCTTTGGCCACACAACGGCGCCAGCACGAGCAAAATCATCCGCGGTGCGGTGGCCTTGCACGGCCTTTTGTCTTTGGAACCAACCATCAGTGCCACGGGAAGTGCCGGAGTCCCGGCATCCGCGGTGCCAAGTCATTGCGCCCTTGGTCTCTGCAGCGGGGCATGCCGGGCACTCCCAACCATTGCAAGCAAGCAAGCAAGCAAGAAAGAAAGTAAGTAAGTAAGTAAGTATTACATATAGGGGCGGGACATGCGGGGAGATCTGCGAAACGTGCATTACGGGGCACACGCGTACCTACCGGGGCATACCGACCCCTATTGGGGCACACGTGTGCATATCGGGGCATACCGGGCCTATCGGGGCATACCGGGCCTATCGGGGCACACGCGTACATACCGGGGCATACCGAGCCCTACTGGGGCACACGTGCGCATATCGGGGCGTACCAAGCCTATCGGGGCATACGCATGTATCCCAAGGCATACCGAGTCTATCCGGGCATACGCGTTCATACCGGGGCGTAACGGGCCTATCGGGGCATACTTGGGCATATCCGGGCAAAAAATGCCCAAAACTTGCGCAACCTTGGCAACCGTGGTCCATTCCTCTCTATATGCCTAGCCTTGCCAACCGTGGTCCATTCCTCACTATATGCCATGGCCTTGTGCCCATGGTCTTCCCAAGACAGCGTCCAAGGCCCCCGGAAGGCCAAGGGAGCCCAACCCAGCAATGCCCTGCTATGGCAAGCCAAGGCCAAGCATTCCGGTGCCTATCCGGGCAAAAATGCGATTCCTCTCTATATGCCTAGCCTTGGCAACCGTGGTCCATTCCCCACCATATGCCATGGCCTTGTGCCCATGGTCTTCCCAAGACAGTGTCCAAGGCGCCCGGAAGGCCAAGGGAGCCCAACCCAGCAATGCCCTGCTATGGCAAGCCAAGGCCAAGCATTCCGGTGCCTAACCTTGGCAACCGTGGTCCTTTCCTCACCATATGCCATGGCCTTGTGCCCATGGTCTTCGCAAGACATCGTCCAAGGCGCCCAAAAGGCCAAGGGAGCCCAACCCAGCAATGCCTTGCTAGGGCAAGCCAAGGCCAAGCATTCCGGTGCCTAACCTTGGCAACCGTGGTCCTTTCCTCACCATATGCCATGGCCTTGTGCCCATGGTCTTCGCAAGACATCGTCCAAGGCGCCCAAAAGGCCAAGGGAGCCCAACCCAGCAATGCCTTGCTAGGACAAGCCAAGGCCAAGCATTCCGGTGCCTATCCGGGCAAAAACGCCCAAAGCATGCCCATTCCTTAGCCTATCCAGGCAAAAACGCCCAAAATCTGCACATTCTAGTGCCTATCCGGGCAAAAACGCCCACCAGCATGCCACCCTCCTATAGGG
>NW_027518795.1:1065000-1070000 GCF_043159265.1 Tasmannia lanceolata | reverse complement strand
GGGGCGGGACATGCGGGGAGATCTGCGAAACGTGCATTACGGGGCACACGCGTACCTACCGGGGCATACCGACCCCTATTGGGGCACACGTGTGCATATCGGGGCATACCGGGCCTATCGGGGCACACGCGTACATACCGGGGCATACCGAGCCCTACTGGGGCACACGTGCGCATATCGGGGCGTACCAAGCCTATCGGGGCATACGCATGTATCCCAGGGCATACCGAGTCTATCCGGGCATACGCGTTCATACCGGGGCGTAACGGGCCTATCGGGGCATACTTGGGCATATCCGGGCAAAAAATGCCCAAAACTTGCGCAACCTTGGCAACCGTGGTCCATTCCTCTCTATATGCCTAGCCTTGCCAACCGTGGTCCATTCCTCACTATATGCCATGGCCTTGTGCCCATGGTCTTCCCAAGACAGCGTCCAAGGCCCCCGGAAGGCCAAGGGAGCCCAACCCAGCAATGCCCTGCTATGGCAAGCCAAGGCCAAGCATTCCGGTGCCTATCCGGGCAAAAATGCAATTCCTCTCTATATGCCTAGCCTTGGCAACCGTGTTCCATTCCCCACCATATGCCATGGCCTTGTGCCCATGGTCTTCCCAAGACAGTGTCCAAGGCGCCCGGAAGGCCAAGGGAGCCCAACCCAGCAATGCCCTGCTTTGGCAAGCCAAGGCCAAGCATTCCGGTGCCTAACCTTGGCAACCGTGGTCCTTTCCTCACCATATGCCATGGCCTTGTGCCCATGGTCTTCGCAAGACATCGTCCAAGGCGCCCAAAAGGCCAAGGGAGCCCAACCCAGCAATGCCTTGCTAGGACAAGCCAAGGCCAAGCATTCCGGTGCCTATCCGGGCAAAAACGCCCAAAGCATGCCCATTCCTTAGCCTATCCAGGCAAAAACGCCCAAAATCTGCACATTCTAGTGCCTATCCGGGCAAAAACGCCCACCAGCATGCCACCCTCCTATAGGGTTTGCGCAACCAACCAGCCTAACCACCAGTGGCAACCAAAGGTGCTGTTAGCGACGACTTCTGAAGACGCAACGAGACGCGACGTGTTTGCGCCCAGACGCGACGAGACGATGCGGGATCTGCGCCCAAGAATGCCTAGACCCGTCGACTTGATGCGGGATCAGCTCGCCCAAGCATGCCTAGTGTGCAAGGCCTGTGTGCAAGGCTAGTGTCCAAGGCTAGTGTGCAAGGCTCATGTGGAACGCTAGTGCGCAAGGCTAGTGCCCAAGGCTTGTGTGCCAGGCCCGTGTGCAAGGCTAGTGTCCAGGGCTTGTGTGCATTGCTTGAGTGCAAGGCTTGTGTGCATTGCTCGAGTGCATGGCTTGTGTGCAAGGGTTGTGCGCAAGGCTAGTGTGCGGGGCTTGTGCGCATGGCTAATGTGCACGGCTTGTGTGCATGGCTACCGTGCAAGGCTAGTTTGCATGGCTAGGGTGCAAGGCTCGCATGCGAGGCTAGTGTGCAAGGCTGCGTGCAAGGGAAGCGTGCAGGGCGAGTGTGCGAGGCCACTGTGCACGGCGCCAGCACTAGCGAGCCATCATCCGCGTTGCCATGGCTCGCTTGGCCTTGGCTTGCCAGGCCCCGACACGAGCAATCGCGCATTTTCTTTGCAACCGACCATCAATGCCGCCCAACGGGGCCAGCACGAGCAGTCATCCGCGGTCCCCTGGCCCTGCGCACGTTTGTCTTTGAAACCGAGCATCAATGCCACAGAAAGTGCCGGGGCGCCAGCTGGAGCCATCATCCGACGTGCCATGGCTCGCTTGGCCTTGGCTTGCCGGGCCCCGACACGAGCAATCGCGCATTTTCTTTGCAACCGACCATCAATGCCGCCCAACGGGGCCAGCACGAGCAGTCATCCGCGGTCCCCTGGCCCTGCGCACGTTTGTCTTTGAAACCGAGCATCAATGCCACAGAAAGTGCCGGGGCGCCAGCTGGAGCCATCATCCGACGTGCCATGGCTCTGGTCCCATGGTCTTCGCAACCGAGCATTCGTGACACCCGCGGGGCCAGGACACCAACCCTTCCGACACGAGCATTCGCGCATGTTCTTTGGCCACACAACGGCGCCAGCACGAGCAAAATCATCCGCGGTGCGGTGGCCTTGCACGGCCTTTTGTCTTTGGAACCAACCATCAGTGCCACGGGAAGTGCCGGAGTCCCGGCATCCGCGGTGCCAAGTCATTGCGCCCTTGGTCTCTGCAGCGGGGCATGCCGGGCACTCCCAACCATTGCAAGCAAGCAAGCAAGCAAGAAAGAAAGTAAGTAAGTAAGTAAGTATTACATATAGGGGCGGGACATGCGGGGAGATCTGCGAAACGTGCATTACGGGGCACACGCGTACCTACCGGGGCATACCGACCCCTATTGGGGCACACGTGTGCATATCGGGGCATACCGGGCCTATCGGGGCACACGCGTACATACCGGGGCATACCGAGCCCTACTGGGGCACACGTGCGCATATCGGGGCGTACCAAGCCTATCGGGGCATACGCATGTATCCCAAGGCATGCCGAGTCTATCCGGGCATACGCGTTCATACCGGGGCGTAACGGGCCTATCGGGGCATACTTGGGCATATCCGGGCAAAAAATGCCCAAAACTTGCGCAACCTTGGCAACCGTGGTCCATTCCTCTCTATATGCCTAGCCTTGCCAACCGTGGTCCATTCCTCACTATATGCCATGGCCTTGTGCCCATGGTCTTCCCAAGACAGCGTCCAAGGCCCCCGGAAGGCCAAGGGAGCCCAACCCAGCAATGCCCTGCTATGGCAAGCCGAGGCCAAGCATTCCGGTGCCTATCCGGGCAAAAATGCAATTCCTCTCTATATGCCTAGCCTTGGCAACCGTGGTCCATTCCCCACCATATGCCATGGCCTTGTGCCCATGGTCTTCCCAAGACAGTGTCCAAGGCGCCCGGAAGGCCAAGGGAGCCCAACCCAGCAATGCCCTGCTTTGGCAAGCCAAGGCCAAGCATTCCGGTGCCTAACCTTCGCAACCGTGGTCCTTTCCTCACCATATGCCATGGCCTTGTGCCCATGGTCTTCGCAAGACATCGTCCAAGGCGCCCAAAAGGCCAAGGGAGCCCAACCCAGCAATGCCTTGCTAGGACAAGCCAAGGCCAAGCATTCCGGTGCCTATCCGGGCAAAAACGCCCAAAGCATGCCCATTCCTTAGCCTATCCAGGCAAAAACGCCCAAAATCTGCACATTCTAGTGCCTATCCGGGCAAAAACGCCCACCAGCATGCCACCCTCCTATAGGGTTTGCGCAACCAACCAGCCTAACCACCAGTGGCAACCAAAGGTGCTGTTAGCGACGACTTCTGAAGACGCAACGAGACGCGACGTGTTTGCGCCCAGACGCGACGAGACGATGCGGGATCTGCGCCCAAGAATGCCTAGACCCGTCGACTTGATGCGGGATCAGCTCGCCCAAGCATGCCTAGTGTGCAAGGCCTGTGTGCAAGGCTAGTGTCCAAGGCTAGTGTGCAAGGCTCATGTGGAACGCTAGTGCGCAAGGCTAGTGCCCAAGGCTTGTGTGCCAGGCCCGTGTGCAAGGCTAGTGTCCAGGGCTTGTGTGCATTGCTTGAGTGCAAGGCTTGTGTGCATTGCTCGAGTGCATGGCTTGTGTGCAAGGGTTGTGCGCAAGGCTAGTGTGCGGGGCTTGTGCGCATGGCTAATGTGCACGGCTTGTGTGCATGGCTACCGTGCAAGGCTAGTTTGCATGGCTAGGGTGCAAGGCTCGCATGCGAGGCTAGTGTGCAAGGCTGCGTGCAAGGGAAGCGTGCAGGGCGAGTGTGCGAGGCCACTGTGCACGGCGCCAGCACTAGCGAGCCATCATCCGCGTTGCCATGGCTCGCTTGGCCTTGGCTTGCCAGGCCCCGACACGAGCAATCGCGCATTTTCTTTGCAACCGACCATCAATGCCGCCCAACGGGGCCAGCACGAGCAGTCATCCGCGGTCCCCTGGCCCTGCGCACGTTTGTCTTTGAAACCGAGCATCAATGCCACAGAAAGTGCCGGGGCGCCAGCTGGAGCCATCATCCGACGTGCCATGGCTCGCTTGGCCTTGGCTTGCCGGGCCCCGACACGAGCAATCGCGCATTTTCTTTGCAACCGACCATCAATGCCGCCCAACGGGGCCAGCACGAGCAGTCATCCGCGGTCCCCTGGCACTGCGCACGTTTGTCTTTGAAACCGAGCATCAATGCCACAGAAAGTGCCGGGGCGCCAGCTGGAGCCATCATCCGACGTGCCATGGCTCTGGTCCCATGGTCTTCGCAACCGAGCATTCGTGACACCCGCGGGGCCAGGACACCAACCCTTCCGACACGAGCATTCGCGCATGTTCTTTGGCCACACAACGGCGCCAGCACGAGCAAAATCATCCGCGGTGCGGTGGCCTTGCACGGCCTTTTGTCTTTGGAACCAACCATCAGTGCCACGGGAAGTGCCGGAGTCCCGGCATCCGCGGTGCCAAGTCATTGCGCCCTTGGTCTCTGCAGCGGGGCATGCCGGGCACTCCCAACCATTGCAAGCAAGCAAGCAAGCAAGAAAGAAAGTAAGTAAGTAAGTAAGTATTACATATAGGGGCGGGACATGCGGGGAGATCTGCGAAACGTGCATTACGGGGCACACGCGTACCTACCGGGGCATACCGACCCCTATTGGGGCACACGTGTGCATATCGGGGCATACCGGGCCTATCGGGGCATACCGGGCCTATCGGGGCACACGCGTACATACCGGGGCATACCGAGCCCTACTGGGGCACACGTGCGCATATCGGGGCGTACCAAGCCTATCGGGGCATACGCATGTATCCCAAGGCATACCGAGTCTATCCGGGCATACGCGTTCATACCGGGGCGTAACGGGCCTATCGGGGCATACTTGGGCATATCCGGGCAAAAAATGCCCAAAACTTGCGCAACCTTGGCAACCGTGGTCCATTCCTCTCTATATGCCTAGCCTTGCCAACCG
>NW_027518795.1:1042500-1055000 GCF_043159265.1 Tasmannia lanceolata | reverse complement strand
AGACAGCGTCCAAGGCACCCGAAAGCCCAAGGGAACCCAAACCCGGCCGACACTTGCAATCGCACATGCTCTCTGCAACACACCATCAATGCCGCCCAACGGGGCCAGCACGAGCAGTCCTCCGCGGTCCCCTGGCCCTGCGCACGTTTGTCTTCGAAACCGAGCATCAATGCCACAGAAAGTGCCGGGGCGCCAGCTGGAGCCATCATCCGCGTTGCCATGGCTCGCTTGGCCTTGGCTTGCCAGGCCCCGACACTAGCAATCGCGCATTTTCTTTGCAACCGACCATCAATGCCGCCCAACGGGGCCAGCACGAGCAGTCATCCGCGGTCCCCTGGCCCTGCGCACGTTTGTCTTTGAAACCGAGCATCAATGCCACAGAAAGTGCCGGGGCGCCAGCTGGAGCCATCATCCGACGTGCCATGGCTCTGGTCCCATGGTCTTCGCAACCGAGCATTCGTGACACCCGCGGGGCCAGGACACCAACCCTTCCGACACGAGCATTCGCGCATGTTCTTTGGCCACACAACGGCGCCAGCACGAGCAAAATCATCCGCGGTGCGGTGGCCTTGCACGGCCTTTTGTCTTTGGAACCAACCATCAGTGCCACGGGAAGTGCCGGAGTCCCGGCATCCGCGGTGCCAAGTCATTGCGCCCTTGGTCTCTGCAGCGGGGCATGCCGGGCACTCCCAACCATTGCAAGCAAGCAAGCAAGCAAGAAAGAAAGTAAGTAAGTAAGTAAGTATTACATATAGGGGCGGGACATGCGGGGAGATCTGCGAAACGTGCATTACGGGGCACACGCGTACCTACCGGGGCATACCGACCCCTATTGGGGCACACGTGTGCATATCGGGGCATACCGGGCCTATCGGGGCACACGCGTACATACCGGGGCATACCGAGCCCTACTGGGGCACACGTGCGCATATCGGGGCGTACCAAGCCTATCGGGGCATACGCATGTATCCCAAGGCATACCGAGTCTATCCGGGCATACGCGTTCATACCGGGGCGTAACGGGCCTATCGGGGCATACTTGGGCATATCCGGGCAAAAAATGCCCAAAACTTGCGCAACCTTGGCAACCGTGGTCCATTCCTCTCTATATGCCTAGCCTTGCCAACCGTGGTCCATTCCTCACTATATGCCATGGCCTTGTGCCCATGGTCTTCCCAAGACAGCGTCCAAGGCCCCCGGAAGGCCAAGGGAGCCCAACCCAGCAATGCCCTGCTATGGCAAGCCAAGGCCAAGCATTCCGGTGCCTATCCGGGCAAAAATGCAATTCCTCTCTATATGCCTAGCCTTGGCAACCGTGGTCCATTCCCCACCATATGCCATGGCCTTGTGCCCATGGTCTTCCCAAGACAGTGTCCAAGGCGCCCGGAAGGCCAAGGGAGCCCAACCCAGCAATGCCCTGCTTTGGCAAGCCAAGGCCAAGCATTCCGGTGCCTAACCTTGGCAACCGTGGTCCTTTCCTCACCATATGCCATGGCCTTGTGCCCATGGTCTTCGCAAGACATCGTCCAAGGCGCCCAAAAGGCCAAGGGAGCCCAACCCAGCAATGCCTTGCTAGGACAAGCCAAGGCCAAGCATTCCGGTGCCTATCCGGGCAAAAACGCCCAAAGCATGCCCATTCCTTAGCCTATCCAGGCAAAAACGCCCAAAATCTGCACATTCTAGTGCCTATCCGGGCAAAAACGCCCACCAGCATGCCACCCTCCTATAGGGTTTGCGCAACCAACCAGCCTAACCACCAGTGGCAACCAAAGGTGCTGTTAGCGACGACTTCTGAAGACGCAACGAGACGCGACGTGTTTGCGCCCAGACGCGACGAGACGATGCGGGATCTGCGCCCAAGAATGCCTAGACCCGTCGACTTGATGCGGGATCAGCTCGCCCAAGCATGCCTAGTGTGCAAGGCCTGTGTGCAAGGCTAGTGTCCAAGGCTAGTGTGCAAGGCTCATGTGGAACGCTAGTGCGCAAGGCTAGTGCCCAAGGCTTGTGTGCCAGGCCCGTGTGCAAGGCTAGTGTCCAGGGCTTGTGTGCATTGCTTGAGTGCAAGGCTTGTGTGCATTGCTCGAGTGCATGGCTTGTGTGCAAGGGTTGTGCGCAAGGCTAGTGTGCGGGGCTTGTGCGCATGGCTAATGTGCACGGCTTGTGTGCATGGCTACCGTGCAAGGCTAGTTTGCATGGCTAGGGTGCAAGGCTCGCATGCGAGGCTAGTGTGCAAGGCTGCGTGCAAGGGAAGCGTGCAGGGCGAGTGTGCGAGGCCACTGTGCACGGCGCCAGCACTAGCGAGCCATCATCCGCGTTGCCATGGCTCGCTTGGCCTTGGCTTGCCAGGCCCCGACACGAGCAATCGCGCATTTTCTTTGCAACCGACCATCAATGCCGCCCAACGGGGCCAGCACGAGCAGTCATCCGCGGTCCCCTGGCCCTGCGCACGTTTGTCTTTGAAACCGAGCATCAATGCCACAGAAAGTGCCGGGGCGCCAGCTGGAGCCATCATCCGACGTGCCATGGCTCGCTTGGCCTTGGCTTGCCGGGCCCCGACACGAGCAATCGCGCATTTTCTTTGCAACCGACCATCAATGCTGCCCAACGGGGCCAGCACGAGCAGTCATCCGCGGTCCCCTGGCCCTGCGCACGTTTGTCTTTGAAACCGAGCATCAATGCCACAGAAAGTGCCGGGGCGCCAGCTGGAGCCATCATCCGACGTGCCATGGCTCTGGTCCCATGGTCTTCGCAACCGAGCATTCGTGACACCCGCGGGGCCAGGACACCAACCCTTCCGACACGAGCATTCGCGCATGTTCTTTGGCCACACAACGGCGCCAGCACGAGCAAAATCATCCGCGGTGCGGTGGCCTTGCACGGCCTTTTGTCTTTGGAACCAACCATCAGTGCCACGGGAAGTGCCGGAGTCCCGGCATCCGCGGTGCCAAGTCATTGCGCCCTTGGTCTCTGCAGCGGGGCATGCCGGGCACTCCCAACCATTGCAAGCAAGCAAGCAAGCAAGAAAGAAAGTAAGTAAGTAAGTAAGTATTACATATAGGGGCGGGACATGCGGGGAGATCTGCGAAACGTGCATTACGGGGCACACGCGTACCTACCGGGGCATACCGACCCCTATTGGGGCACACGTGTGCATATCGGGGCATACCGGGCCTATCGGGGCACACGCGTACATACCGGGGCATACCGAGCCCTACTGGGGCACACGTGCGCATATCGGGGCGTACCAAGCCTATCGGGGCATACGCATGTATCCCAAGGCATACCGAGTCTATCCGGGCATACGCGTTCATACCGGGGCGTAACGGGCCTATCGGGGCATACTTGGGCATATCCGGGCAAAAAATGCCCAAAACTTGCGCAACCTTGGCAACCGTGGTCCATTCCTCTCTATATGCCTAGCCTTGCCAACCGTGGTCCATTCCTCACTATATGCCATGGCCTTGTGCCCATGGTCTTCCCAAGACAGCGTCCAAGGCCCCCGGAAGGCCAAGGGAGCCCAACCCAGCAATGCCCTGCTATGGCAAGCCAAGGCCAAGCATTCCGGTGCCTATCCGGGCAAAAATGCAATTCCTCTCTATATGCCTAGCCTTGGCAACCGTGGTCCATTCCCCACCATATGCCATGGCCTTGTGCCCATGGTCTTCCCAAGACAGTGTCCAAGGCGCCCGGAAGGCCAAGGGAGCCCAACCCAGCAATGCCCTGCTTTGGCAAGCCAAGGCCAAGCATTCCGGTGCCTAACCTTGGCAACCGTGGCCCTTTCCTCACCATATGCCATGGCCTTGTGCCCATGGTCTTCGCAAGACATCGTCCAAGGCGCCCAAAAGGCCAAGGGAGCCCAACCCAGCAATGCCTTGCTAGGACAAGCCAAGGCCAAGCATTCCGGTGCCTATCCGGGCAAAAACGCCCAAAGCATGCCCATTCCTTAGCCTATCCAGGCAAAAACGCCCAAAATCTGCACATTCTAGTGCCTATCCGGGCAAAAACGCCCACCAGCATGCCACCCTCCTATAGGGTTTGCGCAACCAACCAGCCTAACCACCAGTGCCAACCAAAGGTGCTGTTAGCGACGACTTCTGAAGACGCAACGAGACGCGACGTGTTTGCGCCCAGACGCGACGAGACGATGCGGGATCTGCGCCCAAGAATGCCTAGACCCGTCGACTTGATGCGGGATCAGCTCGCCCAAGCATGCCTAGTGTGCAAGGCCTGTGTGCAAGGCTAGTGTCCAAGGCTAGTGTGCAAGGCTCATGTGGAACGCTAGTGCGCAAGGCTAGTGCCCAAGGCTTGTGTGCCAGGCCCGTGTGCAAGGCTAGTGTCCAGGGCTTGTGTGCATTGCTTGAGTGCAAGGCTTGTGTGCATTGCTCGAGTGCATGGCTTGTGTGCAAGGGTTGTGCGCAAGGCTAGTGTGCGGGGCTTGTGCGCATGGCTAATGTGCACGGCTTGTGTGCATGGCTACCGTGCAAGGCTAGTTTGCATGGCTAGGGTGCAAGGCTCGCATGCGAGGCTAGTGTGCAAGGCTGCGTGCAAGGGAAGCGTGCAGGGCGAGTGTGCGAGGCCACTGTGCACGGCGCCAGCACTAGCGAGCCATCATCCGCGTTGCCATGGCTCGCTTGGCCTTGGCTTGCCAGGCCCCGACACGAGCAATCGCGCATTTTCTTTGCAACCGACCATCAATGCCGCCCAACGGGGCCAGCACGAGCAGTCATCCGCGGTCCCCTGGCCCTGCGCACGTTTGTCTTTGAAACCGAGCATCAATGCCACAGAAAGTGCCGGGGCGCCAGCTGGAGCCATCATCCGACGTGCCATGGCTCGCTTGGCCTTGGCTTGCCGGGCCCCGACACGAGCAATCGCGCATTTTCTTTGCAACCGACCATCAATGCCGCCCAACGGGGCCAGCACGAGCAGTCATCCGCGGTCCCCTGGCACTGCGCACGTTTGTCTTTGAAACCGAGCATCAATGCCACAGAAAGTGCCGGGGCGCCAGCTGGAGCCATCATCCGACGTGCCATGGCTCTGGTCCCATGGTCTTCGCAACCGAGCATTCGTGACACCCGCGGGGCCAGGACACCAACCCTTCCGACACGAGCATTCGCGCATGTTCTTTGGCCACACAACGGCGCCAGCACGAGCAAAATCATCCGCGGTGCGGTGGCCTTGCACGGCCTTTTGTCTTTGGAACCAACCATCAGTGCCACGGGAAGTGCCGGAGTCCCGGCATCCGCGGTGCCAAGTCATTGCGCCCTTGGTCTCTGCAGCGGGGCATGCCGGGCACTCCCAACCATTGCAAGCAAGCAAGCAAGCAAGAAAGAAAGTAAGTAAGTAAGTAAGTATTACATATAGGGGCGGGACATGCGGGGAGATCTGCGAAACGTGCATTACGGGGCACACGCGTACCTACCGGGGCATACCGACCCCTATTGGGGCACACGTGTGCATATCGGGGCATACCGGGCCTATCGGGGCACACGCGTACATACCGGGGCATACCGAGCCCTACTGGGGCACACGTGCGCATATCGGGGCGTACCAAGCCTATCGGGGCATACGCATGTATCCCAAGGCATACCGAGTCTATCCGGGCATACGCGTTCATACCGGGGCGTAACGGGCCTATCGGGGCATACTTGGGCATATCCGGGCAAAAAATGCCCAAAACTTGCGCAACCTTGGCAACCGTGGTCCATTCCTCTCTATATGCCTAGCCTTGCCAACCGTGGTCCATTCCTCACTATATGCCATGGCCTTGTGCCCATGGTCTTCCCAAGACAGCGTCCAAGGCCCCCGGAAGGCCAAGGGAGCCCAACCCAGCAATGCCCTGCTATGGCAAGCCAAGGCCAAGCATTCCGGTGCCTATCCGGGCAAAAATGCAATTCCTCTCTATATGCCTAGCCTTGGCAACCGTGGTCCATTCCCCACCATATGCCATGGCCTTGTGCCCATGGTCTTCCCAAGACAGTGTCCAAGGCGCCCGGAAGGCCAAGGGAGCCCAACCCAGCAATGCCCTGCTTTGGCAAGCCAAGGCCAAGCATTCCGGTGCCTAACCTTGGCAACCGTGGCCCTTTCCTCACCATATGCCATGGCCTTGTGCCCATGGTCTTCGCAAGACATCGTCCAAGGCGCCCAAAAGGCCAAGGGAGCCCAACCCAGCAATGCCTTGCTAGGACAAGCCAAGGCCAAGCATTCCGGTGCCTATCCGGGCAAAAACGCCCAAAGCATGCCCATTCCTTAGCCTATCCAGGCAAAAACGCCCAAAATCTGCACATTCTAGTGCCTATCCGGGCAAAAACGCCCACCAGCATGCCACCCTCCTATAGGGTTTGCGCAACCAACCAGCCTAACCACCAGTGCCAACCAAAGGTGCTGTTAGCGACGACTTCTGAAGACGCAACGAGACGCGACGTGTTTGCGCCCAGACGCGACGAGACGATGCGGGATCTGCGCCCAAGAATGCCTAGACCCGTCGACTTGATGCGGGATCAGCTCGCCCAAGCATGCCTAGTGTGCAAGGCCTGTGTGCAAGGCTAGTGTCCAAGGCTAGTGTGCAAGGCTCATGTGGAACGCTAGTGCGCAAGGCTAGTGCCCAAGGCTTGTGTGCCAGGCCCGTGTGCAAGGCTAGTGTCCAGGGCTTGTGTGCATTGCTTGAGTGCAAGGCTTGTGTGCATTGCTCGAGTGCATGGCTTGTGTGCAAGGGTTGTGCGCAAGGCTAGTGTGCGGGGCTTGTGCGCATGGCTAATGTGCACGGCTTGTGTGCATGGCTACCGTGCAAGGCTAGTTTGCATGGCTAGGGTGCAAGGCTCGCATGCGAGGCTAGTGTGCAAGGCTGCGTGCAAGGGAAGCGTGCAGGGCGAGTGTGCGAGGCCACTGTGCACGGCGCCAGCACTAGCGAGCCATCATCCGCGTTGCCATGGCTCGCTTGGCCTTGGCTTGCCAGGCCCCGACACGAGCAATCGCGCATTTTCTTTGCAACCGACCATCAATGCCGCCCAACGGGGCCAGCACGAGCAGTCATCCGCGGTCCCCTGGCCCTGCGCACGTTTGTCTTTGAAACCGAGCATCAATGCCACAGAAAGTGCCGGGGCGCCAGCTGGAGCCATCATCCGACGTGCCATGGCTCGCTTGGCCTTGGCTTGCCGGGCCCCGACACGAGCAATCGCGCATTTTCTTTGCAACCGACCATCAATGCCGCCCAACGGGGCCAGCACGAGCAGTCATCCGCGGTCCCCTGGCACTGCGCACGTTTGTCTTTGAAACCGAGCATCAATGCCACAGAAAGTGCCGGGGCGCCAGCTGGAGCCATCATCCGACGTGCCATGGCTCTGGTCCCATGGTCTTCGCAACCGAGCATTCGTGACACCCGCGGGGCCAGGACACCAACCCTTCCGACACGAGCATTCGCGCATGTTCTTTGGCCACACAACGGCGCCAGCACGAGCAAAATCATCCGCGGTGCGGTGGCCTTGCACGGCCTTTTGTCTTTGGAACCAACCATCAGTGCCACGGGAAGTGCCGGAGTCCCGGCATCCGCGGTGCCAAGTCATTGCGCCCTTGGTCTCTGCAGCGGGGCATGCCGGGCACTCCCAACCATTGCAAGCAAGCAAGCAAGCAAGAAAGAAAGTAAGTAAGTAAGTAAGTATTACATATAGGGGCGGGACATGCGGGGAGATCTGCGAAACGTGCATTACGGGGCACACGCGTACCTACCGGGGCATACCGACCCCTATTGGGGCACACGTGTGCATATCGGGGCATACCGGGCCTATCGGGGCACACGCGTACATACCGGGGCATACCGAGCCCTACTGGGGCACACGTGCGCATATCGGGGCGTACCAAGCCTATCGGGGCATACGCATGTATCCCAAGGCATACCGAGTCTATCCGGGCATACGCGTTCATACCGGGGCGTAACGGGCCTATCGGGGCATACTTGGGCATATCCGGGCAAAAAATGCCCAAAACTTGCGCAACCTTGGCAACCGTGGTCCATTCCTCTCTATATGCCTAGCCTTGCCAACCGTGGTCCATTCCTCACTATATGCCATGGCCTTGTGCCCATGGTCTTCCCAAGACAGCGTCCAAGGCCCCCGGAAGGCCAAGGGAGCCCAACCCAGCAATGCCCTGCTATGGCAAGCCAAGGCCAAGCATTCCGGTGCCTATCCGGGCAAAAATGCAATTCCTCTCTATATGCCTAGCCTTGGCAACCGTGGTCCATTCCCCACCATATGCCATGGCCTTGTGCCCATGGTCTTCCCAAGACAGTGTCCAAGGCGCCCGGAAGGCCAAGGGAGCCCAACCCAGCAATGCCCTGCTTTGGCAAGCCAAGGCCAAGCATTCCGGTGCCTAACCTTGGCAACCGTGGTCCTTTCCTCACCATATGCCATGGCCTTGTGCCCATGGTCTTCGCAAGACATCGTCCAAGGCGCCCAAAAGGCCAAGGGAGCCCAACCCAGCAATGCCTTGCTAGGACAAGCCAAGGCCAAGCATTCCGGTGCCTATCCGGGCAAAAACGCCCAAAGCATGCCCATTCCTTAGCCTATCCAGGCAAAAACGCCCAAAATCTGCACATTCTAGTGCCTATCCGGGCAAAAACGCCCACCAGCATGCCACCCTCCTATAGGGTTTGCGCAACCAACCAGCCTAACCACCAGTGGCAACCAAAGGTGCTGTTAGCGACGACTTCTGAAGACGCAACGAGACGCGACGTGTTTGCGCCCAGACGCGACGAGACGATGCGGGATCTGCGCCCAAGAATGCCTAGACCCGTCGACTTGATGCGGGATCAGCTCGCCCAAGCATGCCTAGTGTGCAAGGCCTGTGTGCAAGGCTAGTGTCCAAGGCTAGTGTGCAAGGCTCATGTGGAACGCTAGTGCGCAAGGCTAGTGCCCAAGGCTAATGCCCAAGGCTTGTGTGCCAGGCCCGTGTGCAAGGCTAGTGTCCAGGGCTTGTGTGCATTGCTTGAGTGCAAGGCTTGTGTGCATTGCTCGAGTGCATGGCTTGTGTGCAAGGGTTGTGCGCAAGGCTAGTGTGCGGGGCTTGTGCGCATGGCTAATGTGCACGGCTTGTGTGCATGGCTACCGTGCAAGGCTAGTTTGCATGGCTAGGGTGCAAGGCTCGCATGCGAGGCTAGTGTGCAAGGCTGCGTGCAAGGGAAGCGTGCAGGGCGAGTGTGCGAGGCCACTGTGCACGGCGCCAGCACTAGCGAGCCATCATCCGCGTTGCCATGGCTCGCTTGGCCTTGGCTTGCCAGGCCCCGACACGAGCAATCGCGCATTTTCTTTGCAACCGACCATCAATGCCGCCCAACGGGGCCAGCACGAGCAGTCCTCCGCGGTCCCCTGGCCCTGCGCACGTTTGTCTTTGAAACCGAGCATCAATGCCACAGAAAGTGCCGGGGCGCCAGCTGGAGCCATCATCCGACGTGCCATGGCTCGCTTGGCCTTGGCTTGCCGGGCCCCGACACGAGCAATCGCGCATTTTCTTTGCAACCGACCATCAATGCCGCCCAACGGGGCCAGCACGAGCAGTCATCCGCGGTCCCCTGGCCCTGCGCACGTTTGTCTTTGAAACCGAGCATCAATGCCACAGAAAGTGCCGGGGCGCCAGCTGGAGCCATCATCCGACGTGCCATGGCTCTGGTCCCATGGTCTTCGCAACCGAGCATTCGTGACACCCGCGGGGCCAGGACACCAACCCTTCCGACACGAGCATTCGCGCATGTTCTTTGGCCACACAACGGCGCCAGCACGAGCAAAATCATCCGCCGTGCGGTGGCCTTGCACGGCCTTTTGTCTTTGGAACCAACCATCAGTGCCACGGGAAGTGCCGGAGTCCCGGCATCCGCGGTGCCAAGTCATTGCGCCCTTGGTCTCTGCAGCGGGGCATGCCGGGCACTCCCAACCATTGCAAGCAAGCAAGCAAGCAAGAAAGAAAGTAAGTAAGTAAGTAAGTATTACATATAGGGGCGGGACATGCGGGGAGATCTGCGAAACGTGCATTACGGGGCACACGCGTACCTACCGGGGCATACCGACCCCTATTGGGGCACACGTGTGCATATCGGGGCATACCGGGCCTATCGGGGCACACGCGTACATACCGGGGCATACCGAGCCCTACTGGGGCACACGTGCGCATATCGGGGCGTACCAAGCCTATCGGGGCATACGCATGTATCCCAAGGCATACCGAGTCTATCCGGGCATACGCGTTCATACCGGGGCGTAACGGGCCTATCGGGGCATACTTGGGCATATCCGGGCAAAAAATGCCCAAAACTTGCGCAACCTTGGCAACCGTGGTCCATTCCTCTCTATATGCCTAGCCTTGCCAACCGTGGTCCATTCCTCACTATATGCCATGGCCTTGTGCCCATGGTCTTCCCAAGACAGCGTCCAAGGCCCCCGGAAGGCCAAGGGAGCCCAACCCAGCAATGCCCTGCTATGGCAAGCCAAGGCCAAGCATTCCGGTGCCTATCCGGGCAAAAATGCAATTCCTCTCTATATGCCTAGCCTTGGCAACCGTGGTCCATTCCCCACCATATGCCATGGCCTTGTGCCCATGGTCTTCCCAAGACAGTGTCCAAGGCGCCCGGAAGGCCAAGGGAGCCCAACCCAGCAATGCCCTGCTTTGGCAAGCCAAGGCCAAGCATTCCGGTGCCTAACCTTGGCAACCGTGGCCCTTTCCTCACCATATGCCATGGCCTTGTGCCCATGGTCTTCGCAAGACATCGTCCAAGGCGCCCAAAAGGCCAAGGGAGCCCAACCCAGCAATGCCTTGCTAGGACAAGCCAAGGCCAAGCATTCCGGTGCCTATCCGGGCAAAAACGCCCAAAGCATGCCCATTCCTTAGCCTATCCAGGCAAAAACGCCCAAAATCTGCACATTCTAGTGCCTATCCGGGCAAAAACGCCCACCAGCATGCCACCCTCCTATAGGGTTTGCGCAACCAACCAGCCTAACCACCAGTGCCAACCAAAGGTGCTGTTAGCGACGACTTCTGAAGACGCAACGAGACGCGACGTGTTTGCGCCCAGACGCGACGAGACGATGCGGGATCTGCGCCCAAGAATGCCTAGACCCGTCGACTTGATGCGGGATCAGCTCGCCCAAGCATGCCTAGTGTGCAAGGCCTGTGTGCAAGGCTAGTGTCCAAGGCTAGTGTGCAAGGCTCATGTGGAACGCTAGTGCGCAAGGCTAGTGCCCAAGGCTTGTGTGCCAGGCCCGTGTGCAAGGCTAGTGTCCAGGGCTTGTGTGCATTGCTTGAGTGCAAGGCTTGTGTGCATTGCTCGAGTGCATGGCTTGTGTGCAAGGGTTGTGCGCAAGGCTAGTGTGCGGGGCTTGTGCGCATGGCTAATGTGCACGGCTTGTGTGCATGGCTACCGTGCAAGGCTAGTTTGCATGGCTAGGGTGCAAGGCTCGCATGCGAGGCTAGTGTGCAAGGCTGCGTGCAAGGGAAGCGTGCAGGGCGAGTGTGCGAGGCCACTGTGCACGGCGCCAGCACTAGCGAGCCATCATCCGCGTTGCCATGGCTCGCTTGGCCTTGGCTTGCCAGGCCCCGACACGAGCAATCGCGCATTTTCTTTGCAACCGACCATCAATGCCGCCCAACGGGGCCAGCACGAGCAGTCATCCGCGGTCCCCTGGCCCTGCGCACGTTTGTCTTTGAAACCGAGCATCAATGCCACAGAAAGTGCCGGGGCGCCAGCTGGAGCCATCATCCGACGTGCCATGGCTCGCTTGGCCTTGGCTTGCCGGGCCCCGACACGAGCAATCGCGCATTTTCTTTGCAACCGACCATCAATGCCGCCCAACGGGGCCAGCACGAGCAGTCATCCGCGGTCCCCTGGCACTGCGCACGTTTGTCTTTGAAACCGAGCATCAATGCCACAGAAAGTGCCGGGGCGCCAGCTGGAGCCATCATCCGACGTGCCATGGCTCTGGTCCCATGGTCTTCGCAACCGAGCATTCGTGACACCCGCGGGGCCAGGACACCAACCCTTCCGACACGAGCATTCGCGCATGTTCTTTGGCCACACAACGGCGCCAGCACGAGCAAAATCATCCGCGGTGCGGTGGCCTTGCACGGCCTTTTGTCTTTGGAACCAACCATCAGTGCCACGGGAAGTGCCGGAGTCCCGGCATCCGCGGTGCCAAGTCATTGCGCCCTTGGTCTCTGCAGCGGGGCATGCCGGGCACTCCCAACCATTGCAAGCAAGCAAGCAAGCAAGAAAGAAAGTAAGTAAGTAAGTAAGTATTACATATAGGGGCGGGACATGCGGGGAGATCTGCGAAACGTGCATTACGGGGCACACGCGTACCTACCGGGGCATACCGACCCCTATTGGGGCACACGTGTGCATATCGGGGCATACCGGGCCTATCGGGGCATACCGGGCCTATCGGGGCATACCGAGCCCTACTGGGGCACACGTGCGCATATCGGGGCGTACCAAGCCTATCGGGGCATACGCATGTATCCCA
>NW_027518795.1:1025000-1032500 GCF_043159265.1 Tasmannia lanceolata | reverse complement strand
GGTGTGCACTCAAAACCAATCAACGGACAGAGGTCATGCGTCATGGGGGGGATCTAGCAAGGCCATGGGGAAGGTCATGGAGGACCTTGGAAGCAAGCGCAAGACGAGAGCGAATCGAACAAGGGGCCAGGACGGGGCCTTGTGCCCATGGTCTTCGCAAGACAGCGTCCAAGGCACCCGAAAGCCCAAGGGAACCCAAACCCGGCCGACACTTGCAATCGCACATGCTCTCTGCAACACACCATCAATGCCGCCCAACGGGGCCAGCACGAGCAGTCCTCCGCGGTCCCCTGGCCCTGCGCACGTTTGTCTTCGAAACCGAGCATCAATGCCACAGAAAGTGCCGGGGCGCCAGCTGGAGCCATCATCCGCGTTGCCATGGCTCGCTTGGCCTTGGCTTGCCAGGCCCCGACACGAGCAATCGCGCATTTTCTTTGCAACCGACCATCAATGCTGCCCAACGGGGCCAGCACGAGCAGTCATCCGCGGTCCCCTGGCCCTGCGCACGTTTGTCTTTGAAACCGAGCATCAATGCCACAGAAAGTGCCGGGGCGCCAGCTGGAGCCATCATCCGACGTGCCATGGCTCTGGTCCCATGGTCTTCGCAACCGAGCATTCGTGACACCCGCGGGGCCAGGACACCAACCCTTCCGACACGAGCATTCGCGCATGTTCTTTGGCCACACAACGGCGCCAGCACGAGCAAAATCATGTGGAACGCTAGTGCGCAAGGCTAGTGCCCAAGGCTTGTGTGCCAGGCCCGTGTGCAAGGCTAGTGTCCAGGGCTTGTGTGCATTGCTTGAGTGCAAGGCTTGTGTGCATTGCTCGAGTGCATGGCTTGTGTGCAAGGGTTGTGCGCAAGGCTAGTGTGCGGGGCTTGTGCGCATGGCTAATGTGCACGGCTTGTGTGCATGGCTACCGTGCAAGGCTAGTTTGCATGGCTAGGGTGCAAGGCTCGCATGCGAGGCTAGTGTGCAAGGCTGCGTGCAAGGGAAGCGTGCAGGGCGAGTGTGCGAGGCCACTGTGCACGGCGCCAGCACTAGCGAGCCATCATCCGCGTTGCCATGGCTCGCTTGGCCTTGGCTTGCCAGGCCCCGACACGAGCAATCGCGCATTTTCTTTGCAACCGACCATCAATGCCGCCCAACGGGGCCAGCACGAGCAGTCATCCGCGGTCCCCTGGCCCTGCGCACGTTTGTCTTTGAAACCGAGCATCAATGCCACAGAAAGTGCCGGGGCGCCAGCTGGAGCCATCATCCGACGTGCCATGGCTCGCTTGGCCTTGGCTTGCCGGGCCCCGACACGAGCAATCGCGCATTTTCTTTGCAACCGACCATCAATGCCGCCCAACGGGGCCAGCACGAGCAGTCATCCGCGGTCCCCTGGCACTGCGCACGTTTGTCTTTGAAACCGAGCATCAATGCCACAGAAAGTGCCGGGGCGCCAGCTGGAGCCATCATCCGACGTGCCATGGCTCTGGTCCCATGGTCTTCGCAACCGAGCATTCGTGACACCCGCGGGGCCAGGACACCAACCCTTCCGACACGAGCATTCGCGCATGTTCTTTGGCCACACAACGGCGCCAGCACGAGCAAAATCATCCGCGGTGCGGTGGCCTTGCACGGCCTTTTGTCTTTGGAACCAACCATCAGTGCCACGGGAAGTGCCGGAGTCCCGGCATCCGCGGTGCCAAGTCATTGCGCCCTTGGTCTCTGCAGCGGGGCATGCCGGGCACTCCCAACCATTGCAAGCAAGCAAGCAAGCAAGAAAGAAAGTAAGTAAGTAAGTAAGTATTACATATAGGGGCGGGACATGCGGGGAGATCTGCGAAACGTGCATTACGGGGCACACGCGTACCTACCGGGGCATACCGACCCCTATTGGGGCACACGTGTGCATATCGGGGCATACCGGGCCTATCGGGGCACACGCGTACATACCGGGGCATACCGAGCCCTACTGGGGCACACGTGCGCATATCGGGGCGTACCAAGCCTATCGGGGCATACGCATGTATCCCAAGGCATACCGAGTCTATCCGGGCATACGCGTTCATACCGGGGCGTAACGGGCCTATCGGGGCATACTTGGGCATATCCGGGCAAAAAATGCCCAAAACTTGCGCAACCTTGGCAACCGTGGTCCATTCCTCTCTATATGCCTAGCCTTGCCAACCGTGGTCCATTCCTCACTATATGCCATGGCCTTGTGCCCATGGTCTTCCCAAGACAGCGTCCAAGGCCCCCGGAAGGCCAAGGGAGCCCAACCCAGCAATGCCCTGCTATGGCAAGCCAAGGCCAAGCATTCCGGTGCCTATCCGGGCAAAAATGCAATTCCTCTCTATATGCCTAGCCTTGGCAACCGTGGTCCATTCCCCACCATATGCCATGGCCTTGTGCCCATGGTCTTCCCAAGACAGTGTCCAAGGCGCCCGGAAGGCCAAGGGAGCCCAACCCAGCAATGCCCTGCTTTGGCAAGCCAAGGCCAAGCATTCCGGTGCCTAACCTTGGCAACCGTGGTCCTTTCCTCACCATATGCCATGGCCTTGTGCCCATGGTCTTCGCAAGACATCGTCCAAGGCGCCCAAAAGGCCAAGGGAGCCCAACCCAGCAATGCCTTGCTAGGACAAGCCAAGGCCAAGCATTCCGGTGCCTATCCGGGCAAAAACGCCCAAAGCATGCCCATTCCTTAGCCTATCCAGGCAAAAACGCCCAAAATCTGCACATTCTAGTGCCTATCCGGGCAAAAACGCCCACCAGCATGCCACCCTCCTATAGGGTTTGCGCAACCAACCAGCCTAACCACCAGTGGCAACCAAAGGTGCTGTTAGCGACGACTTCTGAAGACGCAACGAGACGCGACGTGTTTGCGCCCAGACGCGACGAGACGATGCGGGATCTGCGCCCAAGAATGCCTAGACCCGTCGACTTGATGCGGGATCAGCTCGCCCAAGCATGCCTAGTGTGCAAGGCCTGTGTGCAAGGCTAGTGTCCAAGGCTAGTGTGCAAGGCTCATGTGGAACGCTAGTGCGCAAGGCTAGTGCCCAAGGCTTGTGTGCCAGGCCCGTGTGCAAGGCTAGTGTCCAGGGCTTGTGTGCATTGCTTGAGTGCAAGGCTTGTGTGCATTGCTCGAGTGCATGGCTTGTGTGCAAGGGTTGTGCGCAAGGCTAGTGTGCGGGGCTTGTGCGCATGGCTAATGTGCACGGCTTGTGTGCATGGCTACCGTGCAAGGCTAGTTTGCATGGCTAGGGTGCAAGGCTCGCATGCGAGGCTAGTGTGCAAGGCTGCGTGCAAGGGAAGCGTGCAGGGCGAGTGTGCGAGGCCACTGTGCACGGCGCCAGCACTAGCGAGCCATCATCCGCGTTGCCATGGCTCGCTTGGCCTTGGCTTGCCAGGCCCCGACACGAGCAATCGCGCATTTTCTTTGCAACCGACCATCAATGCCGCCCAACGGGGCCAGCACGAGCAGTCCTCCGCGGTCCCCTGGCCCTGCGCACGTTTGTCTTTGAAACCGAGCATCAATGCCACAGAAAGTGCCGGGGCGCCAGCTGGAGCCATCATCCGACGTGCCATGGCTCGCTTGGCCTTGGCTTGCCGGGCCCCGACACGAGCAATCGCGCATTTTCTTTGCAACCGACCATCAATGCCGCCCAACGGGGCCAGCACGAGCAGTCATCCGCGGTCCCCTGGCCCTGCGCACGTTTGTCTTTGAAACCGAGCATCAATGCCACAGAAAGTGCCGGGGCGCCAGCTGGAGCCATCATCCGACGTGCCATGGCTCTGGTCCCATGGTCTTCGCAACCGAGCATTCGTGACACCCGCGGGGCCAGGACACCAACCCTTCCGACACGAGCATTCGCGCATGTTCTTTGGCCACACAACGGCGCCAGCACGAGCAAAATCATCCGCGGTGCGGTGGCCTTGCACGGCCTTTTGTCTTTGGAACCAACCATCAGTGCCACGGGAAGTGCCGGAGTCCCGGCATCCGCGGTGCCAAGTCATTGCGCCCTTGGTCTCTGCAGCGGGGCATGCCGGGCACTCCCAACCATTGCAAGCAAGCAAGCAAGCAAGAAAGAAAGTAAGTAAGTAAGTAAGTATTACATATAGGGGCGGGACATGCGGGGAGATCTGCGAAACGTGCATTACGGGGCACACGCGTACCTACCGGGGCATACCGACCCCTATTGGGGCACACGTGTGCATATCGGGGCATACCGGGCCTATCGGGGCACACGCGTACATACCGGGGCATACCGAGCCCTACTGGGGCACACGTGCGCATATCGGGGCGTACCAAGCCTATCGGGGCATACGCATGTATCCCAAGGCATACCGAGTCTATCCGGGCATACGCGTTCATACCGGGGCGTAACGGGCCTATCGGGGCATACTTGGGCATATCCGGGCAAAAAATGCCCAAAACTTGCGCAACCTTGGCAACCGTGGTCCATTCCTCTCTATATGCCTAGCCTTGCCAACCGTGGTCCATTCCTCACTATATGCCATGGCCTTGTGCCCATGGTCTTCCCAAGACAGCGTCCAAGGCCCCCGGAAGGCCAAGGGAGCCCAACCCAGCAATGCCCTGCTATGGCAAGCCAAGGCCAAGCATTCCGGTGCCTATCCGGGCAAAAATGCAATTCCTCTCTATATGCCTAGCCTTGGCAACCGTGGTCCATTCCCCACCATATGCCATGGCCTTGTGCCCATGGTCTTCCCAAGACAGTGTCCAAGGCGCCCGGAAGGCCAAGGGAGCCCAACCCAGCAATGCCCTGCTTTGGCAAGCCAAGGCCAAGCATTCCGGTGCCTAACCTTGGCAACCGTGGCCCTTTCCTCACCATATGCCATGGCCTTGTGCCCATGGTCTTCGCAAGACATCGTCCAAGGCGCCCAAAAGGCCAAGGGAGCCCAACCCAGCAATGCCTTGCTAGGACAAGCCAAGGCCAAGCATTCCGGTGCCTATCCGGGCAAAAACGCCCAAAGCATGCCCATTCCTTAGCCTATCCAGGCAAAAACGCCCAAAATCTGCACATTCTAGTGCCTATCCGGGCAAAAACGCCCACCAGCATGCCACCCTCCTATAGGGTTTGCGCAACCAACCAGCCTAACCACCAGTGGCAACCAAAGGTGCTGTTAGCGACGACTTCTGAAGACGCAACGAGACGCGACGTGTTTGCGCCCAGACGCGACGAGACGATGCGGGATCTGCGCCCAAGAATGCCTAGACCCGTCGACTTGATGCGGGATCAGCTCGCCCAAGCATGCCTAGTGTGCAAGGCCTGTGTGCAAGGCTAGTGTCCAAGGCTAGTGTGCAAGGCTCATGTGGAACGCTAGTGCGCAAGGCTAGTGCCCAAGGCTTGTGTGCCAGGCCCGTGTGCAAGGCTAGTGTCCAGGGCTTGTGTGCATTGCTTGAGTGCAAGGCTTGTGTGCATTGCTCGAGTGCATGGCTTGTGTGCAAGGGTTGTGCGCAAGGCTAGTGTGCGGGGCTTGTGCGCATGGCTAATGTGCACGGCTTGTGTGCATGGCTACCGTGCAAGGCTAGTTTGCATGGCTAGGGTGCAAGGCTCGCATGCGAGGCTAGTGTGCAAGGCTGCGTGCAAGGGAAGCGTGCAGGGCGAGTGTGCGAGGCCACTGTGCACGGCGCCAGCACTAGCGAGCCATCATCCGCGTTGCCATGGCTCGCTTGGCCTTGGCTTGCCAGGCCCCGACACGAGCAATCGCGCATTTTCTTTGCAACCGACCATCAATGCCGCCCAACGGGGCCAGCACGAGCAGTCATCCGCGGTCCCCTGGCCCTGCGCACGTTTGTCTTTGAAACCGAGCATCAATGCCACAGAAAGTGCCGGGGCGCCAGCTGGAGCCATCATCCGACGTGCCATGGCTCGCTTGGCCTTGGCTTGCCGGGCCCCGACACGAGCAATCGCGCATTTTCTTTGCAACCGACCATCAATGCCGCCCAACGGGGCCAGCACGAGCAGTCATCCGCGGTCCCCTGGCACTGCGCACGTTTGTCTTTGAAACCGAGCATCAATGCCACAGAAAGTGCCGGGGCGCCAGCTGGAGCCATCATCCGACGTGCCATGGCTCTGGTCCCATGGTCTTCGCAACCGAGCATTCGTGACACCCGCGGGGCCAGGACACCAACCCTTCCGACACGAGCATTCGCGCATGTTCTTTGGCCACACAACGGCGCCAGCACGAGCAAAATCATCCGCGGTGCGGTGGCCTTGCACGGCCTTTTGTCTTTGGAACCAACCATCAGTGCCACGGGAAGTGCCGGAGTCCCGGCATCCGCGGTGCCAAGTCATTGCGCCCTTGGTCTCTGCAGCGGGGCATGCCGGGCACTCCCAACCATTGCAAGCAAGCAAGCAAGCAAGAAAGAAAGTAAGTAAGTAAGTAAGTATTACATATAGGGGCGGGACATGCGGGGAGATCTGCGAAACGTGCATTACGGGGCACACGCGTACCTACCGGGGCATACCGACCCCTATTGGGGCACACGTGTGCATATCGGGGCATACCGGGCCTATCGGGGCATACCGGGCCTATCGGGGCACACGCGTACATACCGGGGCATACCGAGCCCTACTGGGGCACACGTGCGCATATCGGGGCGTACCAAGCCTATCGGGGCATACGCATGTATCCCAAGGCATACCGAGTCTATCCGGGCATACGCGTTCATACCGGGGCGTAACGGGCCTATCGGGGCATACTTGGGCATATCCGGGCAAAAAATGCCCAAAACTTGCGCAACCTTGGCAACCGTGGTCCATTCCTCTCTATATGCCTAGCCTTGCCAACCGTGGTCCATTCCTCACTATATGCCATGGCCTTGTGCCCATGGTCTTCCCAAGACAGCGTCCAAGGCCCCCGGAAGGCCAAGGGAGCCCAACCCAGCAATGCCCTGCTATGGCAAGCCAAGGCCAAGCATTCCGGTGCCTATCCGGGCAAAAATGCGATTCCTCTCTATATGCCTAGCCTTGGCAACCGTGGTCCATTCCCCACCATATGCCATGGCCTTGTGCCCATGGTCTTCCCAAGACAGTGTCCAAGGCGCCCGGAAGGCCAAGGGAGCCCAACCCAGCAATGCCCTGCTTTGGCAAGCCAAGGCCAAGCATTCCGGTGCCTAACCTTGGCAACCGTGGTCCTTTCCTCACCATATGCCATGGCCTTGTGCCCATGGTCTTCGCAAGACATCGTCCAAGGCGCCCAAAAGGCCAAGGGAGCCCAACCCAGCAATGCCCTGCTAGGGCAAGCCAAGGCCAAGCATTCCGGTGCCTAACCTTGGCAACCGTGGTCCTTTCTTCACCATATGCCATGGCCTTGTGCCCATGGTCTTCGCAAGACATCGTCCAAGGCGCCCAAAAGGCCAAGGGAGCCCAACCCAGCAATGCCTTGCTAGGACAAGCCAAGGCCAAGCATTCCGGTGCCTATCCGGGCAAAAACGCCCAAAGCATGCCCATTCCTTAGCCTATCCAGGCAAAAACGCCCAAAATCTGCA
>NW_027518795.1:1012500-1015000 GCF_043159265.1 Tasmannia lanceolata | reverse complement strand
TTGCAAGCAAGCAAGCAAGCAAGAAAGAAAGTAAGTAAGTAAGTAAGTATTACATATAGGGGCGGGACATGCGGGGAGATCTGCGAAACGTGCATTACGGGGCACACGCGTACCTACCGGGGCATACCGACCCCTATTGGGGCACACGTGTGCATATCGGGGCATACCGGGCCTATCGGGGCACACGCGTACATACCGGGGCATACCGAGCCCTACTGGGGCACACGTGCGCATATCGGGGCGTACCAAGCCTATCGGGGCATACGCATGTATCCCAAGGCATACCGAGTCTATCCGGGCATACGCGTTCATACCGGGGCGTAACGGGCCTATCGGGGCATACTTGGGCATATCCGGGCAAAAAATGCCCAAAACTTGCGCAACCTTGGCAACCGTGGTCCATTCCTCTCTATATGCCTAGCCTTGCCAACCGTGGTCCATTCCTCACTATATGCCATGGCCTTGTGCCCATGGTCTTCCCAAGACAGCGTCCAAGGCCCCCGGAAGGCCAAGGGAGCCCAACCCAGCAATGCCCTGCTATGGCAAGCCAAGGCCAAGCATTCCGGTGCCTATCCGGGCAAAAATGCAATTCCTCTCTATATGCCTAGCCTTGGCAACCGTGGTCCATTCCCCACCATATGCCATGGCCTTGTGCCCATGGTCTTCCCAAGACAGTGTCCAAGGCGCCCGGAAGGCCAAGGGAGCCCAACCCAGCAATGCCCTGCTTTGGCAAGCCAAGGCCAAGCATTCCGGTGCCTAACCTTGGCAACCGTGGTCCTTTCCTCACCATATGCCATGGCCTTGTGCCCATGGTCTTCGCAAGACATCGTCCAAGGCGCCCAAAAGGCCAAGGGAGCCCAACCCAGCAATGCCTTGCTAGGACAAGCCAAGGCCAAGCATTCCGGTGCCTATCCGGGCAAAAACGCCCAAAGCATGCCCATTCCTTAGCCTATCCAGGCAAAAACGCCCAAAATCTGCACATTCTAGTGCCTATCCGGGCAAAAACGCCCACCAGCATGCCACCCTCCTATAGGGTTTGCGCAACCAACCAGCCTAACCACCAGTGGCAACCAAAGGTGCTGTTAGCGACGACTTCTGAAGACGCAACGAGACGCGACGTGTTTGCGCCCAGACGCGACGAGACGATGCGGGATCTGCGCCCAAGAATGCCTAGACCCGTCGACTTGATGCGGGATCAGCTCGCCCAAGCATGCCTAGTGTGCAAGGCCTGTGTGCAAGGCTAGTGTCCAAGGCTAGTGTGCAAGGCTCATGTGGAACGCTAGTGCGCAAGGCTAGTGCCCAAGGCTTGTGTGCCAGGCCCGTGTGCAAGGCTAGTGTCCAGGGCTTGTGTGCATTGCTTGAGTGCAAGGCTTGTGTGCATTGCTCGAGTGCATGGCTTGTGTGCAAGGGTTGTGCGCAAGGCTAGTGTGCGGGGCTTGTGCGCATGGCTAATGTGCACGGCTTGTGTGCATGGCTACCGTGCAAGGCTAGTTTGCATGGCTAGGGTGCAAGGCTCGCATGCGAGGCTAGTGTGCAAGGCTGCGTGCAAGGGAAGCGTGCAGGGCGAGTGTGCGAGGCCACTGTGCACGGCGCCAGCACTAGCGAGCCATCATCCGCGTTGCCATGGCTCGCTTGGCCTTGGCTTGCCAGGCCCCGACACGAGCAATCGCGCATTTTCTTTGCAACCGACCATCAATGCCGCCCAACGGGGCCAGCACGAGCAGTCATCCGCGGTCCCCTGGCCCTGCGCACGTTTGTCTTTGAAACCGAGCATCAATGCCACAGAAAGTGCCGGGGCGCCAGCTGGAGCCATCATCCGACGTGCCATGGCTCGCTTGGCCTTGGCTTGCCGGGCCCCGACACGAGCAATCGCGCATTTTCTTTGCAACCGACCATCAATGCCGCCCAACGGGGCCAGCACGAGCAGTCATCCGCGGTCCCCTGGCACTGCGCACGTTTGTCTTTGAAACCGAGCATCAATGCCACAGAAAGTGCCGGGGCGCCAGCTGGAGCCATCATCCGACGTGCCATGGCTCTGGTCCCATGGTCTTCGCAACCGAGCATTCGTGACACCCGCGGGGCCAGGACACCAACCCTTCCGACACGAGCATTCGCGCATGTTCTTTGGCCACACAACGGCGCCAGCACGAGCAAAATCATCCGCGGTGCGGTGTCCTTGCACGGCCTTTTGTCTTTGGAACCAACCATCAGTGCCACGGGAAGTGCCGGAGTCCCGGCATCCGCGGTGCCAAGTCATTGCGCCCTTGGTCTCTGCAGCGGGGCATGCCGGGCACTCCCAACCATTGCAAGCAAGCAAGCAAGCAAGAAAGAAAGTAAGTAAGTAAGTAAGTATTACATATAGGGGCGGGACATGCGGGGAGATCTGCGAAACGTGCATTACGGGGCACACGCGTACCTACCGGGGCATACCGACCCCTATTGGGGCACACGTGTGCATATCGAGGCATACCGGGCCTATCGGGGCATACCGGGCCTATCG